>NW_021681039.1:0-28094 GCF_001412515.2 Diachasma alloeum
TCATGGCTCCTGTTGCAGCCCTCAGGAAGGTTCCCTGTAGGCTTTTCAAAAGGTTCCCCGTTTCCGTCTTACTCACCCTCGGCTACCAGACGACCGCTGCGTATAACAGTCTCGGAAGTAGAATCATTTGGTAGAGCCACAGCATCATTTTAGGATTGAGTCTCCATGTCTTGCCCACAGCTCTTCTGCACGCCCACATAGAGGCGAACACTTTATTTCTCTGTGTACAGATATGTTCTTTCCAGCTGAGTTTATTATCCAGGAGGACACCCAGATATTTCACTCTGCTGGTGTAGTTTATCTCCGAGCCATTTAGCTTCAGAGGTTGGATCTTTTCCAGTTTATAATTTCTGGTGAAAACCAGGACNGGCCAGTTACCCTGCACCAGTCCTCAATGATATTGAAGGCTGTTGCCATCAGGTCCCTTAGCACCCTCAGAAATCCGCCTCTCACAACAACTGCCACATCATCGGCGAAACCGGTGATGTGGAAGTGAGGCCGACTTCCACATCACCGGTTTCGCCGATGATGTGGAAGCCGGCCTCACTTAGTTGATTTAGAAGTCCCTCCACACATGCCCTCCCATGGCTTTTTCTATAGCCGGATTCGAAGTGCTATCAAAAGCCCCCTCANAGGGCTTAGCTTGTCTCGGGTGGGTTATACCCAAGACTACTCTCAGAGGTCGCCCAGGTTTCTGAGAGGCACCGTTAGCGACACAGCTCCCCCTGTGCCACGCATCCTTAGGCACGGTATGGCCGAGGCCATGGCTTACGCCGCTCACACACATGGATTGGGTGGACTCCTCTTAGCGACCGCGGGCAGCGGTAGTCCTTAAGACCTCCACCNGGCCATGGCTTACGCCGCTCCCACACATGGATTGGGTGGGCTCCTCTTAGCGACCGCGGACGGCGGTAGTCCTTAAGACCTCCACCGCCCGCGACCGAGCCCCCTCACTAACGACAAAGTGGGAACCCAGTAGAGGGGGAAGAGAAATAATGCTTCGGGAAAAAAATTTTCTTCAAAATTTTTGCGTCTTTTCGCTTTCTATGAGAGCTATACTGTGTCATCATCATCGGAAGTTCGCTTAATCATGACCAAACAAATGAGAAAAGAAAACAAAAACAATCAATTCAGTGATTTAATATCGTCAGTTTTTCCTGAGGCTCTAGTTTTAGTGAAAACTTCAACTTCCTCATTGAGTTTTCATCGTTGTACAATCCCTTGCGAATCGATTCGCATTTTCCTGTCTGTTGTATCGAGGTAAGCAGTTTTCACGTTACTTATTGGAATAATCCTCATTTTCCGGAAAATTTTGGATTGGATTTGATAAATTTGCATTTCATAGAATGCCGCGAAGTGATAGGTGTGAGAATCCGATGTGGATTCCTGGTCAGAAGGGACACAATGGTTTCAATTTGCGGCCCATTTCCTCAGCAATACATAAGAAGTTTCCCTTTCTACCAAAGTCTGCGNGAAAGCCTTGACCGCCCGTTGTCCCTCAATCAGTCTCACCAGCTGATGTAAGGCGGTATCTGTTGATCTCCCCTCCTTGTATGCATATTGACAGGGGGAGAGGGGTCTGTCAGCCAAGGGCCCGGCCTTGATGTGTCTATCCACCAGCCTCTTCAGGGTCTTCAGGATGAAGGATGTGAGGCTTATAGGACGGAAGTCTTTTGGTTTTATATAACCGGTTTTTCCAGACTTGGGAATGAATACTATCCTAGTCTCATTCCACACACTAGGGACATGTTTCAGGGCTATACTAGCTCTGAGTATCTTGGTTAGGGGTCCCGTGATAGTCTCTATCCCTTCCTGTAATAGGGCTGGGTAGATCCCGTCTGGTCCCGGTGCCTTGAAGNAAAGTGAGTGTTCATTAGAAGTTTCAGAGTCTCTCCCATGGTTTCCGTGTGGCTGCCATCTGGTGCCGGTAGGCTCTGTAGATATGGAGTCTTGTTTGTTCCAAGGATTTTTGCCAGCCTAGAGGTCNTTAATCATGACCAAACAAATGAGAAAAGAAAACAAAAACAATCAATTCAGTGATTTAATATCGTCAGTTTTTCCTGAGGCTCTAGTTTTAGTGAAAACTTCAACTTCCTCATTGAGTTTTCATCGTTGTACAATCCCTTGCGAATCGATTCGCATTTTCCTGTCTGTTGTATCGAGGTAAGCAGTTTTCACGTTACTTATTGGAATAATCCTCATTTTCCGGAAAATTTTGGATTGGATTTGATAAATTTGCATTTCATAGAATGCCGCGAAGTGATAGGTGTGAGNGACTGCCAAGGAGTCTCAGTGGGCTGCCCTGTCGGGATTAGCCTACAGTTTGTCTCGAAGGAGTCCATGATGGCCTGGTTTAGGGCAATCGAANAAATTTTGGATTGGATTTGATAAATTTGCATTTCATAGAATGCCGCGAAGTGATAGGTGTGAGAATCCGATGTGGATTCCTGGTCAGAAGGGACACAATGGTTTCAATTTGCGGCCCATTTCCTCAGCAATACATAAGAAGTTTCCCTTTCTACCAAAGTCTGCGAAAATCTGTGGCCAGTGCCGGAAGATGGCCCCGAATTATGTGATTCCACCCGTCTCAATGGTGAATCTTCATGATACACATCTTCGATGTTCGGACACCCCACCCGAGATATCAAAGCCCCAAGCCGAAACACCCGAACCAAGCCCAGATGTGATGAACAGTTCTCTGAGATCAGGTCGGTCTTTCCATCTCGATGATTCCTGCATTTCAATCGATGAAGAAGCGGACAATGTATCTGAATTCTCCAGTTCCCCCATGCAATCTGATGCGGAAGATGACCCAAGTGACGCTGATCCTTCTTTATCAAAACGCTATCGATCTTCGAGAGAAACAGAATTAGAAGAAATGCTGGATGGTTTGAAGAAAAAATTCAATGATCTGGAAAAGTACGGTGAGCGCTTGCAAATCTTGATGGTTCTTCCACAGTCGTGGAGCGAGCGGAAAATCGCTTCTGAATTTGGTATTACGAGATACATGGCGTCAAGAGCGAAAAAATTGATAGAAATCAAAGGAATATTTGCCTCACCAATTGCGAAAGCAGGCCATTCACTTCCAAAACAAACGGTCGAGAAAGTACACAAGTTTTATCTAGAGAATAGTCGTGTCATGCCAGGGATGAAACATAAAGTATCCGTCAAAATCAATGAAGAGAACAAAGTGGAGCAAAAGCAAATGATACTCGAAAATCTGAAACACCTTCATAGGAAATACAAAAATACTCCTCCCGAGGCTTTGGTTGGTTTCAGTAAGTTCACTGAGCTGAGACGAAAACATTGTGTACTGGCGGGAGCAAATGGCACTCACGTCGTATGTGTTTGCACGTATCATTAAATTGCAAATTGATGCTCGAAGATACTCTAACTAAAGATTCCCCCTGCCCACTCAAGCATTACAAAAATTGTCTAGCACAACTGATGTGTACAAATCCAACCCCGGCCTGTTATTTGGATGAATGTAATGACTGCCCTGGGGTGAAACCCTTCTCATGTGAATTGAAGAAGCTCCTTTCTGCTTCTGTTGTCGAAACTGTCCAATTTTGCGTGTGGCAAACTACTGACAGGTGTACCTTCCAGACACAAACGCTTGTGATGGATGACTTCGTCGATCTTCTTGTCGAACGATTAAAAGTATTAAAACCCCATCACTTCATCGCTAAAGAACAATCAGCTTTTGTTAAAGATCGAAAAGAGAATTTGAATAACGGAGAAGTACTAGTGCACTGTGATTTCTCAGAAAATTATGCCTTTGTGGCTCAAGATGCTGCTCAATCCTTCCACTAGAACAATGACCAATGTACAGTCCATCCCGTTGTAGAAGCTTGCAAATCGTCCATGGTGAACCCAGCCTGACGCCAGATGCTGTGTTTCGATGGTCAAAAGAGAATTTCAAAGGAATTGATGTGTTTTTTTTCACCAAGGACGAAGATGAGAATATAAAAACTGAATTGAGGGAAAGATTTCATAGTGCCAAAGCTATTCCAGCCATTCAAAAACACCATTGTTTCATTCCAAAACCGGGAGAGCAATTGTTAATGAAACGATATTCGGCTGCGGAAAACCAAGAAGTTTTTCCGAAACGAAAACAAACATCAACAACAAAACGGAAAGCACTTAGAAAACAGTAATCGTGATGAATAGATGTATAGTAAATCAGTGCAATTGGGCATGTGGTAGTTGGAGACGGTAAATAATAGCCTCTTATTGTAAAAATGTAAAAAGGTCGTTACAGTAAAATAAAACTTGTTTTTCCATGTTTCCCACTTCTTCGGATGAGTACTTTGTCTTTCGAAAGAGGTCTATAATATTGTTGACAGTCCCTCCCATCTAGCAGAAGGGAAAACTGTCGATTGAAAGGTGAAAGAAGCAAAAAAAAGATTGAAAAGAAGAAGAAAAAGAGAAAAGGAGAAAAAATAAGAAAATTGCGAAGAAATTACATTTTTCTGGTGTACTACTTGTCTTTTCCATGATGACTTTCTTTTTCATCGTTATGAGCAAAAAATATTGATTGACACGTTTGTTTCTTTGGATAGCTCTCATAGATAGCGAAAAAACTCAAAAATTTCAGAGAAAATTTTTTTCCCGACGCATTGTTTCTCTTTTCTATCATGATGAATCTCTTTCCTAACTCCTATTCATCAAAAGTATGGATTGAAATATCAATTTCTTAATAAAGACGAGGCAGCTCCGCTAGAAAGCGGAAAAACACGAAAATTTAGGAAACAAAAATTTTCTCCGGTGCACTGGTTGTCTCTCCTATGTTGGCGTATTTTTTTTACATCATATATGGACATCCTCTATCAGAAAAAAAATATTCCAGTCGAATACCGGACGACCCTGGAGCCGACAAAAAATAAAAACATAAAAATTCATCGAAAAATAGATGTAGAACCTTCTTCACGTCTATAGAGTATTTTTTTTCCTGAAAGTATGAACGAAAACAAAAATTTTCTTTTTTTATTTGTTCAAATCGGATGCGCCATTCGAAAGTTATGAATTTTTGAAAATTTAAAGTTTGGTAGTCATTGGTAGCTACTATATATAGCAGTTTGGTAGGAATACTGTCTATATATAGTAGTTCGAAATGCGGTAATCAAATCATTGTTTCTAGACAAAAAAAAATCCGGGGTGGCTGAGTTGACATGGAATGTCCCTTATACGGGTCTTTAAAGATCGAAGTGTTTACGAGTTGAGACAAACATATGCCCCGGTATCGCGAATGCACTTGGTTAGGGCCGTATTTGCTATCATTGACAAATACAACTTAGACACCTTCTAATTAGACGTGAAAANCCACTTCTTCGGATGAGTACTTTGTCTTTCGAAAGAGGTCTATAATATTGTTGACAGTCCCTCCCATCTAGCAGAAGGGAAAACTGTCGATTGAAAGGTGAAAGAAGCAAAAAAAAGATTGAAAAGAAGAAGAAAAAGAGAAAAGGAGAAAAAATAAGAAAATTGCGAAGAAATTACATTTTTCTGGTGTACTACTTGTCTTTTCCATGATGACTTTCTTTTTCATCGTTATGAGCAAAAAATATTGATTGACACGTTTGTTTCTTTGGATAGCTCTCATAGATAGCGAAAAAACTCAAAAATTTCAGAGAAAATTTTTTTCCCGACGCATTGTTTCTCTTTTCTATCATGATGAATCTCTTTCCTAACTCCTATTCATCAAAAGTATGGATTGAAATATCAATTTCTTAATAAAGACGAGGCAGCTCCGCTAGAAAGCGGAAAAACACGAAAATTTAGGAAACAAAAATTTTCTCCGGTGCACTGGTTGTCTCTCCTATGTTGGCGTATTTTTTTTACATCATATATGGACATCCTCTATCAGAAAAAAAATATTCCAGTCGAATACCGGACGACCCTGGAGCCGACAAAAAATAAAAACATAAAAATTCATCGAAAAATAGATGTAGAACCTTCTTCACGTCTATAGAGTATTTTTTTCCTGAAAGTATGAACGAAAACAAAAATTTTCTTTTTTTATTTGTTCAAATCGGATGCGCCATTCGAAAGTTATGAATTTTTGAAAATTTAAAGTTTGGTAGTCATTGGTAGCTACTATATATAGCAGTTTGGTAGGAATACTGTCTATATATAGTAGTTCGAAATGCGGTAATCAAATCATTGTTTCTAGACAAAAAAAAATCCGGGGTGGCTGAGTTGACATGGAATGTCCCTTATACGGGTCTTTAAAGATCGAAGTGTTTACGAGTTGAGACAAACATATGCCCCGGTATCGCGAATGCACTTGGTTAGGGCCGTATTTGCTATCATTGACAAATACAACTTAGACACCTTCTAATTAGACGTGAAAACAGCATTCCTCAATGGTGAGATAGATGAAGAAATCTACATGGAGATCCCAGAGCGGACTCATACTCAGATCAGAAGAGAGAGAGACCAAGCTGTGCAAATTAGAGAAATCTCTCTATGGACTTCGAATAAGTCTAAAACGGTGGAATGAGAAATTCACTGAAGTGGCACTCGGTGTGGGCCGCGTGAACTCTGATCTTGAGCCGTATCTGTTTACTTCGAGCAGTGAGGAAAAATTTCGAATTCTACTATTATACGTAGATGATATAATTATGGCGAGTAACGATATAGATAAATTAGATGAGGTTAAAATTATACTGAGTTCTGAGTTTGAAATGACAGTAATAGGCGAGCCAAAAGAGTTTCTGAACATTTTAATAAGACGAGATAAAGAGAATCGTATATTAAAAATGAGTCAGGAAAAATATATTGAAAAGATACTAACAAAATACGGTTTCGAGAACTCACATCCTCAAAGAACTCCAATGCCCACTACACAGGCCTCTAACCACGAGTGAAAAATTAGAGAGTCGAACACTAATGGTGAGTTTTATAGTACGGCCGATGAGAAATTGAATTGTCCTTATAGAGAAGTAGTGGGTAGCTTGTTGTACCTACCAAGGACTACTAGACCTGATATTTCTTACGCTGTCAATATTCTGAGCAGACATCAGGTGAGTCCAATAGATGAGGATTGGAAAATGGTGAAGAGCGTAATGAGGTACTTAAGAGGAACCACTGACTTAGGGTTGAGATATACAGGTGAGACAGGTGAGATTGAGACATACTCAGACGCTAGCTTTGCATATTTGCAAAGGCTCATTGACCACGTGTGGATATGTGATTAAACGGTTTGGTCACTCGATTATCTGGAGAACTCACAAACAGTCCTATGTGGCTCTCTCTGCGTGTCAAGCCGAGTATGTTGCGATGAGTGAAGCGAGTCAAGAGATGTTGTCGATATACAACTCCTTGAAACTAATTTTTCTACCCCCGTTGCCAATGACCTTGTGATGCGATAATAAGGCGTGAATGTATGGTGCTGAGATGAGTGGGGGAAATAAATTAAGACATATAACTGATGTCAAAGCTCATCATATCAAGGAATGTGTCAAGCTCAATCTGATTAAAGTAAACTGGATAAGTTCCAGGGATCAATTGGCTAACGTATTCACCAAACCTCTGGTGTTTGAACTACACAAACGCCAAGTTGACAAAATAATGAATATAAACATTTAATAATTGTTTTGTTGTCTGTTTAGGAAAGAAGGGTATTTAAATTGAAGCGAGACCGAGGTCAGTTATGGCGAGAGGACTCGGAAGCCGTCGGGAGGGAGTGTTGGAAAGGTGGCGCCAGCTCCCGGTACCACTGGGCTTAGGCCCTTGCGTATGATATATATATATTCGTTATGGGGAGACGAGATCTTGCACATGCGCGGATCTCCTCTCTATCAGGTTGTAACTTGTGAGAGTTCACTCTACTGCGAGACGCGAGACGTGTTGTAGCCAATGAACCAGTGTTCTAATAATAAAACTCGTGTACCATTTATTGTGTCCATACCCGCCATCCAACAATAAGTCCATTAAATTTATTATCATTATTATTATTTTTAATGGAAACTCAATTTTTTTTTATTATTATGAAATGTGGAAAAATTTTACGCTTATCGCAGGAAATAGAAGAACTATTTTAATTCGAATTTTATGTGACGGGATATTCAATTACCCGAGTGGAAATTTTGGTCAGGTCTTGATCAGACACTGATCAAGTTATGATATCAGATTCTGATCAGGTATGTAACGCTATAATTTTTGGATTTTCCACTAGGGTAAAAATTGGTACTAAATTGATCGAAAAATTGTTAATTAGTAAAAATTTAAATTTCAACAATTTGAATATATTTGTAACTGTTAAAATTTTATTCTGTTTCTATTTTATTTCAACAATTCGCCCGACTCCAAACCCAAGCTATTTCCGGAGAGTAGGCTTAAAATAGAAGACATTTAAGCTGTCGTAATTTTTCAGTATTTATTTAATTGGAAATTTTTTAATATTTACTGCGAAATCATCACGTAACAGGAGCTTGGAAAGAGTTTGAATGACGAAGCAAGAAATGCACAAATTGCACAAATGAGGAGAAATATGCGAGAGTGAGAAAATTTCATTATGCTGACACCATTCGGAAGCATATCATCAATTTATTGATGGCGAAGAAAGCATTAAAACATCACTCAGTGACATGCTCACTATCGCATGCTCACTGCCCCCTGCTTGTTTTCATCTCAGAGTGAATTTGACATTCAGTAATACGCGAAATAGTTGGGAGGAAGATTCGAGATTTTGACTACTAGTCAGTATTGTTGAGTCACACTTATGTATAAAACTTTTTGTCGATCGTTCCAGTACAGCCTGGCAGACGGTTATTCATATAATTTTTTTTTTCCAAATTACACATCTTCATTTGACCAATAACTTCTGAATGTGGAGGATTTAAAAAGTTGTTCTATTTCATATTATGTTAATGTTTGGTAAATATATATAACTGTGATAGAGACAGGAAGCGTGGCCTATTTCAAGAGGTCTCAATCTTTGATAAATTGCTAACATAGTTTGACGTAAAATTTCCATTTTTAATTTTTTACAAATCCATTCGGAAGCTTACTCCCAATGGAAATGGTAGAAATTAAGAAAAAGAAAATCTTAACAACGAATAAAGTAACAGTCAAATATCTTCCATCGCATATTCGAGGATTTCCAGTTGGTCAATAATTCTCCGCTCATCACATGAAATTTTCAAAATAGCGCGAATCTTGTGACAGGAAACCTAGAAATTCACGCGACACCTCATGAAATCCAGTGACCCGTTTGCCATCCAACTTTCCGTGACTTTAAAATAGTAGTTTAAAGTCGCAAGCGAATGATAGAGTAAAATCTAAGAGAGAAATGGGCAGAATTTTTATTGAAATCCCTGTGCCCTCAGCGTATAAACTCGCAAACAATAAGAGACATTTTTATCCTTCAGATAAATTTCTCAGTGAGCTCCTTCCCACTTGTCGTCCCACTTCTTCTCCGGCAATCTTCGGAAAAGAGGGTAACGGACTCAGACTCATACGGATAGTAGGATCCCGAAGCCGAAGTACCTGCGCACTTGTGGGGGATAAATTATTGGCACGATATGAAAGAATCGAAAATTTATTGCTGATAAAGGAAATGATTTGTCGAATGTTCTCATTTTCATCATTCCATTTACAAGAGACAATTACATGTTCAGTTCATTAATATATATATATATATATATGTATATATATATATATATAATGACCGTATTTTTGACAATGTAAATACGGAAAATTGGACGATTCAGGTAATAAATTGCCGCTCAAAACCATTCTTCCGAATTTGCATTGTATAATTAATAAGCTTTCATTAATTAATCAGGTGTCCACTCTCGTTGATGAACAGTTTGATATAAAAAATGGGAATGAGATTGATGTCATAATTCCGTATTTTCGCAATAATCCAAATATTCTGCTGATATTTCATTAGTCATTTTTTTATTCACGAGAATTTGATATTCACGCCACAAAGCCATCGTCTCTTTGCAGGAGCGGAACCTCCAATGATAACATTAGAAATGATTCAGTAACACTCAATAGTATAACATCGCAATATCTACTCTCCAATGCGAAAGCTATTGTGATTCGATAGAGCCCGTAGAGAGGATAAAGGAATCATATCGTCCAACTGGTTTCTCCCTCGAGGCGAATGCTCCGGTGGGAATCAAGTTTAGTGGAGTATCGTTGAAAACTACAGGTTCTTCATCCCACGAGGATTTTGGTGTACATCACGTGAGATTCATTTACACGACAATATAACTTGATTCATGTCAACCGAAGAAAAAAGGTTATCATTCGAGTAGTTCTCGATTTGATTTTAGTCAATTTTCTATATTTTTCAACTAGCGTTATATTGTTTACAACTGAAACATTGCGGATTTCGAGTTTTCTGCAATGCAAAATGACTATCTTACGATGATGTTCAAATATTACCTATAAAACAAGTGGATAATCGCATTTTCTGTATACGGGTATAGATTATGTTGCTAACAAATTAGCAATATGCTTCCGAGTGGATTCTCCATTTTTTAAATTTATTACTCTTATTTTTTATTGTTTTGAATAGTGATACCCATATGACTCTCTTATGATCCCTATATTACCCTGTTATAAGCTCATAGAACCCCCATATGACCCCATCTGGCTCCATGTGACAACTATGTGGCCTCACATGACCCTATATAAGGCCACATGACAGCATATCACTCTATATAATCCCGTATGACCCCCATATGACTATTGTATGAGCTGAAGCGATACTTGTATGACCCCATAACACCATATGACTATATGACTTTCATTTAACACCTATATATGACTCCATATGACGCCATATGACTTCCAAACCCCCTATGAGCACATATGCCCCAATGTGACCCCCATATATTGCAATATTACTCCAATATGACCTCACACAGCCCCTATATGAACCTCCTATGAACCCATATCACTTCATATAACCACATATGAGCCCATATGACCCGCATATTGCCACATGTGGCCTCCATATGACTCCTGTATAAACACATGCGATACTAATATGAACCCATATGAACCCCATATAATACTGTAGCATCCTATATGAGTTTATTATAACACCGTATGATCTCAGACACGTTCCAAATGATCTCATATAAGGGACATTCCACGTTAACTCAGTAACCCTGAATTTTTTTGGTTCTCAGAATCCTGAATTGATATGCTCACAGTCAGGTACTACGTAAGTACATGCTTTCCGTAAATTTTTGTTCTTTCAACATCAATTGTTTGTCTACATGTGTCAAAAGTTCAAATATTTGAAAAATCATATCTCGCGAACAAATTGAAGGATTTTAATGAATAAAAAACGATTTTTTTAATTTTTTCATGTACTATTAGAAAAAAAACACCAGTACTGTGAGGACGAGTAATAACTCTTTTTCACAGATTTTAATTTTTCAAATTCCACTGTTCCACAGTGGCCAGCCGAAAATCAATTCATTCTCTTTTTTCTCGATAAATAATAATAATCCCCAATTTTTCGGGACATTTTGGAATGTGATATCTATATAGAGATGAAAAAAATTTTTTTTTGCATAAAAAATTTTTTTTTTTCGACTCACGTGTTATGTCATAATTGTGACTAACTCCAAGGAAATTTAGGAGTAAACGAAAAGTCACTCGACATAAACTGAGTTGATTAATTAAAAAGCAAAAGAGAGATTCTTTGACTCAAAAATTAAAAAAGTAAATGAAATTACAAACCTGAATTTTAAATGACGTATTGATTTTTTTCTTCTTTGGGTAGGAGACAAGGTAAATCAAAATAAAAGAAAATTGTTTAAAGTTTAAACTGACCCTTGCAGGTCTAAATTTTAAAACAATCAATTTTAAAAAGAAAAGAAGAACAGAATGCAAATAGTTTGACTTACAGATTATTTTGTGTAATCCTGTAGATGAATCGAGAGTTCTCGATCTAAGAATTGCCGCTGAGGTTCCGCTTACAATATTTTTACAATAAATTTGAACGCACTGATTCTATATAAATTGAAAATAATTTTAAATTTGAATTTAAATGAATTTAAATTAACGCAAAGAACCTCAACTTCACGATTTATAAAAAATTACAAAAAGAAAAGTCTACTCAGAGACTTAAATCCACTTAAGGGATCGAAAAGAAAATCGCCTAAAAGGTCAATGAATTTCCACTTTGGACATCGAAGGGAAACTGCGGAGACAACCGCAGTGTCAGTAGTTTTATCAACTGCACTGAGGGTGTGACCTCTGACAATTTCGGAGTGACGACTCGGGGCCAATAGTGTAAGACCTTGGCCCAGAGTTTTCCCTCTCCATGTTCATCAGTCCCATTGCTTTAGGGTTACTCCATCCCTTCCACATTGGAAATTAAAATTTTGTGTCGGGGTGTGGGCGGACTTTTCCACTCCCAACTACCAATGAAAATTGTTTCAGGAAGTTTTCTCTTTCCTTCCGCAATTTCATTTATTTAACGATTAGATTTTTAATTAATTTTTATCTAGAAAAGAATATTCTTTTTTATTCAACTAAATTTTATCTCTTAATAATTTTCCACTTATTTCGAATTAACAGGAAAATAACTAATCAATCGATTGGAATTTTTTGAAATTATTTTTGAAAAAAAAATATTGATGTTCTCGTCATTTTCATTGAGATGAAAACGACAGTAGAAGAAATGAAAATGGAGTTATAATTTTTGATCGAAATCGATTGATGAATTAATTTCTTTGTGAAATTTATTTTAATTGAATAATTTTATTTAATTGGGTGTCGTCTCCTTTGTTTTCATTATTTCTTCCAAAACATGATTATTTCAAACAATTTGAAGATTGAAATGGGAATTTTTGGATTCGATAATTTATCTATTACTTCAATAATAAATCAGGAAGATCGGTTCTATTCATCCGATCGAAATCATTTTTGCATCAAAATGATTGTCATAATTTTTGGAATCGAATGATCCAAAAATTATGGAAAAATTTAAATAAATTTTTACGAATTTAAAAAAATGTAGATGATTTACGACTTCTGTGTAAATACAGTTGGAAAGGAAATTCTGCGTAAAGTCTAAGTGCTGGGTTTACTGCTGTTATCAGACACTAGGCGGGTAGCAGGCCCAAACTTTATTTCAAGTAAAATTCCTAGTAGGAGGGGTCCCGATAGAGTCGCATAGAAGCGTGTGCGAGAGAGAGGAAGACACAAGGGTAGATACTCCAAATGTGCGCAGCATGACAAGGTCTGACTCATATCTCTTTATTTTATGCTTTTATTTTCAAGGAAAATTTCCGTTTGGAAATGTTCCTTGATTGTTTTATTTCTTGCAGCTGCATTTTGGAGCCTTGATAACAACCGTTGTATCGTGAGAAAAGTAACACGAAGTTTTGAATTTCCGTTGGGGAATAGATATTTGAATTTCTGAATTTTTTAAAAGTGGGATAAAATATTTGAATTTAATGAAAAATCGACGGACATCACAAACGGCTATAATTAATAAAATTACATTGCCAATTTATCACTTATACTCGTATAGCAAATCATCCACAGAACCAATGAAATTACTACGTTGCAGGCCTCAAAATAGGAGGAGCATAATTATTTTAACATTATTTTGAATGATGAACATTGAGTTTGGAGAAGAATTCTATCGAAAACCCATAAATTTTCTCATCAGATCCCTACTCTGTTAGGGAAAAAAATGGAATTTCACGTTTCACTGAAAATTCAGTGAAATTTCAGAATTTTAACAACCACAAAAACGAAAATTCCTGAATTTATTTGAAATTCCAATGAATTTTTTCTGAAATCCGAAATTTTATGATTTTTTCCCCTTAAATCACATTCAGTGTTGATGTCCTGAAAATTCATGTATATATTTACTGAGGGACCGACAGGTGGCGTGATGGTGTATACTTCGTTCATTACAGAAGTTAAAGTTTTTTACGGTATTCTCGAGTTATTTTGCAAACCTCCGTGTCAAATGTATTAAAAAGTTGTTCTCCTCTGTGCGCCCTTTATTTTGTGATAATTGCCCTTCCCGTTAGTGATCCCCCTGCCCAGAATTCATCAGTGTATTCCCAACGGTTTTCTGTTTTGAGGTTGGAAAGTTTTCAATACCATTTGACTTATCGAAATTATACCGGAAAGTGTAACATTTTGTGGTCCCGATATTTTACTTTTAAGTGTTTCTCAATTCTCTGATTATGTATGGTAGTGATATCTCTGCTCGCCCATCAAAACCTCTGCTGAAACCTGCTAGATTACCGACACCAGGCATTATAAAGTCTGTAACTTCTGGCAGTCCTTCAAAACAGTCTCTGAAAACGAGAGGAGTGTCAGTGAGACAAAATTCCATAACACAGTACTGCTCCTCCCCAGCGATCAAGAGACCGGCCTCGCCTACTGGAGATTTTGATGGGCTACTGAGCCCTCTGAAAAAACCCACTGGGGAAGCTACACCCCTCTTTCCTCCTACTGGACGGGAGGGTATAGTCTCTAGTGATTACTCCAGTACTGAAACATGCCCTAATAAGACTGTCATCGCAACAAAGAAAATGTCTGACTCATCAAATTCACAGGTTTCTGTGCCGCGTCTTGATGATCCTAGGTATTAGTTCTCAGCTTAGAGATTTTCTTCTTATCATGCTTCAAGAAAACAGAGCCTCCTCAAGCAAAATTCTTGAAAAACAAAACGAAACTGCTGAACGTCTCTCACTCCTAGGAACTCACGTGATGAAGAACAATACTGAGCAAATGAAGGCCATTCAAGAAGTCAAGGCGAGGGTAAACTCAGTGGAGGGTAAACTCAGTGGAGACTGATCTCGCTTAAGCTAAGACTTCACTGGAGGAGAAAATCTCTCAAATTACAACTGCACCTTGCTCTTGTGCTGAAAACCATTCTAATAATGAAGCTATTCAAAAGCTGACTGACAAGCTTGAGGCACAGGACCATGAAAGTAGGAAAAACAATATCATTATTAGAGGCCTCCCTTTACCCAGAGAAGGTTTGAAAGACGGTGTGACTCAATTCCTAAGGGATCACTTTCAATATCAGGGTCTAATTCTAAATATCAGGCCTCTTGGTAAGGAGATAAATAACTCAGTCAGCCTGGCATCTGTCACTTTGGAGTCATGGGATGCTAAACTTCGCATTCTTCGTAATAAAAAAGTACTCGCCAATCAAAGTACCAATAAATCCGTCTTCATCGGAGCGGATCGCACAGATAGGGAGAGAATCTGTATGTCAGGGCTGAGAAAGTTTGCTTGTACGCTTCAGCCTGATGGTAAGGGTGTGTACTTCAGCTTCGATAGAGTAACTATCAATAAGATTCGATATAAATGGGACATGAATCTGGAAACGGGAGTACCCTCTCCAGGTGGCCCCAGAAATCGTCATCGGAACTTAATAAATACTGATGTCCAGGCTCATAGAGCCCAAAAAATCTAGGAGTATCTCGGATCTCCTTCTGGAACTGCTCGGGTTTTTTCAGATGGGAGATCCGAGAATTTTGTAAACTGTCGGATATAATTTGTGTCACAGAAACCTGGAGGCTTGAGGAGAGCGCTGGGCTCCCTATCTTTCTAAACGACTACCATCCGACGTGGTGTCATGCGAGGAAATTAATCCCTGGCTCTAGAGGGAAAGGAGGAGGTGGTCTCCTTACACTTGTTAAAAAAGACTTGAACTTTGAAATGCTGAGTATCTGGGATGAGTGGTGTCTTATGAGAGTTGTCTCCAGTGACTGTACATTGTTTATCTGCTGTTTATTTCAACCCGAAAGTGAACATTTCTCTAGCTCTGGAGTCACTCCAAGCTGAAATTTCGGGTATTTATGACTCGAACAATGATTCCATGATTATAGTAGGGGGTGACTTCAACTTTCGCATCAATGACCTGCGTGATTGTGATCCTAACCTCGTCGATGACTCCATCCTATTCCCATCAAGAAAATCTCTTGATTCGGAGAAACCTTCTGCAAATAGCTTGGCCCAGTTTGACTTCATGGCGGATAATGGTCTCATTGTGCTCAACGGCCGAGTACTCAGAGACTATCCGGGGCAGTTCACGTTTATAGATCATCAAGGAAAAAGCACGATAGATTTAATTTTTGTATCAATGAACTGTATCTCTTTAATCTCGGATTTTATTGTAGATACTTCGGTGTCATCCTCAAGTCATTTCCCAGTGGTCCTGACACTGGCTGATCCCGCTTCCCCTCAGATCGATAGTCAATTCCTCAGTCAAACTCAGGCTCAATGTTCCCGACTCGTCTGGAACGGAAGTGCTGAGGAAGTCTTTACTATATATCTTGAGGAATTTGATACTACGTTGTCTCCTTCTGCGGGGATTTATGATGCTAGCGATTTTTTGTGTAACTCGATCTGAGAGGCAGCTGGATTGGCTGGGATGGTTACGCTACCCAAGAAAGCCGCTGGTTCTCCAAATAGGATCACTAGAAAGCCTTGGTTTGATTATACCTGCATTGCGAAGAAGAGAGAAAAAAAAATGCCTTGAAAATCTCGAAAAAATTTGAGTTTTGTGAGCCACATGTAAGCATATACATTGAGTGTAAAAACTCTTACAATCAAACCAAAAATGAAAAGAAAAAAAGTTATGAACTGGAAATTAAAGAGAAGTTAGCAAATGTTAGAAATGCTGCGGATTTTTGGGCAGCTATATGTAGTTTTAGGATAACTCGTTTCAACATAGGATTACCAGTAGAGGTGTGGAATGAATTTTATAGACATATATTCCCTCCAAGGGTTTTCTGTGATTTTAGGGTACTAGGTGAGAGTAATCCGTGGTTGGATGGTCCGATTACTACAGCGGAAATTGAAGAGGCTTTTCCATTTTGCAAGCGTGGTAAAGCCCCGGGCTCCGACATGATCTCAAACGATTTCATCAGGGCGATGCCTCCAGTCTGGAGGAAATTCACTTTGGATCTATTTAATAAAATCTTGAGTAAGGAAACTGTCTCGGTCTCCTGGACCAATGTAATTCTATCAATGATCCATAAATGAGTGATAAAGGTGATCCCTCCAACTATCGGGGGATTGCCCTGGTGAATTGTTTTACCAACCGTTTTACGGGTATTTTATGCCGTCGTCTGGACAACTGGGCTGAGTCGGTCGGGGTCCTCCCTGAATTCCAAGCTGGCTTCAGGAGAAAACGATCTTGCCTCGGCAATATTTTTGCTGCTAATGTGGCTATTCAGTTATAGCTGAGACTACGTAGTCGCTCGGTGTACAGCCTGTTTGTTGATTACCGTAGGGCTTTTGATTCGGTCTCTCATCCGTTGCTATGGGATCAACTCCACAGCCTAGGTGTGAGTACCAGATTTATTCGAACTATTAAGATTCTCTATGACAGAGCGTCTTTGAGGGTGAGGTCAGGGGGTGGTCTGTCTGATGCTTTTGAGATTATTGAGGGCGTCTTGCAGAGGGAGATGCTGAGTCCTTTGCTCTTCATTCTCTTCCTTCATGACATTGAACAGGCCTTTCGGGATGAAGGCATATATGGTTCGAGCAGAGATGGATTTACAGATCTTTTGTTATTGTTATATGCAGACGACCTGATTCTCCTCGCGACCTCGCCCATCATGCTGACTAGAATGGTGGCTGTCCTCCAACGTTACTGTGATTCCAACTCTCTGTGTGTAAACATCAGCAAAACTAAAATTGTTGTCAGTCGTTGTGGAGGTGTTATAAGGGGAACTAGACGTGTACTTAACCCGGATGGTGTCTCGATGCTAGTAGGGAGTTTTGTTTGTATAGATGATAAAATAGAAATTGTTCCCTCTTACACCTATTTGGGTATCCCCATGTCTAGCTCCTCTTTCGGTTTAACTGCCGCAATTGAGGCTATCCAGAAGGCAAAAAGTGCCTCAATTAAAGCTATACTATAGCATGCTCACCTCAACTCTATTATATGCGGTCCCTACCTGGGGCCTAAGACACTGTGATTTGATAGAGGCAGCTCAAGTGCGCTTTTTCAAAAAAATCTTATTAATCCCATGGAACACACCAAACGATTTTGTAAGGTTGGAAGTAGGTGTAAGTAAGCTGAAACTACAGGTAGCCAAACTCTCAATTAGCTGGATTAGGAGGGTTCTTGGGATAAGTGAGGACAGACTGCCAAAAATATGCCTCCTGAGGCTTTTCGATCAGGTCTCGCGCGGAAATTGTGTTGATAGATACAACTGGTTAATCCAGGTTTTTAGTTTATTTGATGGTATACAGATTCCTTTTTTGAACACCTTGAAGTGCTCACTATCCCCTGAAGCATAGGAGATGATGGAGCCTATCCTCACTCGATCTCTTGAGGAGGATCTTATCCAGCAGGACATTTTGGCGGCTGAGCAGTCGAACTTCTTACAAATTAAACTGCTTCCAAGACTCTCTCTAGCTCCAGAAAAATACCTCCTAGATCGTTTTCCGACTTCTTATAAGAGAATCAAAGCTCAAGCCAGGCTAGCCAACAATTTTTCTTGTTCTCTTATTAATGGTAAATTCCATAAACTCGATCCAAATTTATCGTGCCGTCTATGTAATCTGAATGAGTTGGAAACAGTAGATCATGTTATCCTGAGATGTCCAATGTATAATGCGCCTAGACGACGATTGCTTTCAAAATATTTTGTGAGTGGTTGGTCGAGTGAAAATATAGCTCTATTCATTGATTCTGAAACTCCTCAGAGGACTAGGGCCTTGTATATTTTTATATGTGAAGCAATGTGTGCAAGGGAAGAAATATTGAATCTGTGTTAAAACTGCGAGTCCTCTTAGAATTAATGAATGAAAAAGGACTGCTGTTGCTCTTCTCGAAATATCGTGTGAACTAGTTTTAATAATTGATTGTGAACATTCTTATTCTACAAGTTGCTTATTTTTTATATGTATATTACTGTAAAACATCTGTCCCCCCCTTGCTATGAAGGCAGTCTCGAAAGTAATAAACTAAACTAAACTAAACTAACTATATTTACTGGAATTTCCTGATTTGTCACTCATTTTCAGGGGAAAATGCAATTGAAATTCATAGTTTACAGAAATTCCTTGAAATTTCAGTAGAAATTGAATTTGCTAAAAATTTCGGGAAAGTACGCCGGAAATTTCAGATAGAAATTTTTAATAGTGATGTTAGCGATGTTAATAATTAAATACCGATGTTGATAAATTCTTAAGTCGTTATGAAGATGCGATAGAAATCGAAAGCCTGTAATAGCTCAGTCAATAGGGCGAAGAACTCGCAATTTGTTCAGTCGGGTTCGAATCCCACTTGTGTCCAATTTTTCCACTGTATCATTGACTCAGCCAGCGTCAACTCTCGCCCATGATGAGCATAATGAAATGAAAAATAAGACGACACGCAGCCAGGAAAATTAAAGGTTGTCTGATTGTTCTTGGAAGAAGACCTTGTATTTATCTTACACTTTTAATCGGATTGCGATGTTTCAAAAATTATCAACACAATATAATTCGCTGTCATGGGGGATGAAAGAGGGAGGAGGAGGTAAGCGGTCTGAAAAACTACAGATTTCGTGGAATCGTGTTTCCATACAACCTCCAAGGGTTACAATGAGTACGAATCTAATTAGTTGTCTTGACACTCTAACTCCTGCAACATCATCCCTCATTCTCTGTTCAGTGTGTTAAATTTCCTCTAAAAATTGACTGAATCATTATTTTCCTTCAGTTGATCGACAGTTTGGATCGAGGTATGTAATCTGTCTGTATGGATAATAAATTATCATAGTCACGAGTACATTCATGAAATAATGTGTACATACAGTCGCTATTGTAGACTTGTTGAGCGCTAAATATAGAGTCACCACATATTCTTCTGAAATCATTCCCTTCTGAGATAAATGGAACATTTACGAGAATGTCGGAATACATTTAATGGTCTTCATGACTAATTCCATACTGATGGCTTCATTAATCTAATTTTAATCTATCCATAGGACTGATCAACTCATATTTTTCATAAGATGCCCCATGTCAAGAGATGTGCTAGTCCAATGCGCTCCCCTGGAGAGAGAGAGGTCACGTTAGAAAAAGTCTACGTGTAATTTCGGAATCGTTACGGAAAAAATTTCCATCCTTGCCGGCGAATGCACGACTGTGTATCAACTGTACAAAGAAAGCTGCTACTTATATTCCTACCCCATCACCCCCTAATTTTCATCCACACATCGAAGCCTTCCCTTCGATATCGATTCAGTAGCGACTGGAGGTTCCGATGATTCTTTCGAGTACTCTTCAAATCTTACACCATTCGTGGTGGACATTTCTATCGGTAACATCACACACAGTTCACTGAGATCTGGTAATTCTTTTCATTCAGTTGATCCTAATAATAATGAATTCAACGAAGCGTTCGATGACCCAATGGAAATCGACGATTTCTCAGTAGATGAAGATTCAGACAATGAAGTGAGCAGGAGAACAGTAGAACATTCACGTTCTCCTCGAGATGTTGAGCTGGAAGAAATGTTGAATGGCCTGAAAGAAGAATTTGAGAGTACGGAGGGATACGCTGAACGTCTACGCAATTTGACAGTCGCTCCATTGTCATGGAATACTCGGAAAGTATGTGAAGAATTAGGAGTTATGAGACACATGGCTCAGAGAGCGAAAAAATTGAGAGAAATGAGAGGAGTATTGGCTTCGGCTGTCGCGAAAGCAGCAACATCATTATTCGATGAAACTATTGAGAAACTCCACACGTTTTACGAGAATAACAGTCGAATTATACCAGGAATCAAAGATCAAGTGTCCGTTAGAATCAACGACGAGAAAAAAATTATCCCGAAAAGGCTGGTACTTGAAAAATTGGCAGATCAGCATCAACAATATGAAACTTCTCGTTCGGAATCTCCTGTGGGGTTCAGTAAGTTTGCAGAGTTGAGACCGAAACATTGTGTATTGGCAGGAATGAATAGTACGCACGTTGTCTGCATCTATACGTACCACCAAAACTGCAAATTGATGTTGGATGCCATCAATATTTCAACTCTCACAGAAGATTCAATTTTTCCTCTTACGAACTACAAAGATTGTCTCGCGAAGCTCATATGTTCCAATCCAATGCCTGCGTGCCATTTAGATGAATGCGAAAACTGTCCGGAAGTTGATGTGCTATCACTTGAATTGAAAAAATTACTTTCTGACTACGCTATGATTGAAACTGTGGAATTTAAAACGTGGCAAACTGTGGATAGAGCAACATTGCAGACTCAGAAACTCCCAGCAAGTGAATTCATTTATTTACTTTGTGAACGATTGAAAGCGTTGAAATCTCATCATTTCATTGCCACTGAGCAAACAGTCTATGTGAAAGAGCGAAATGAGAATTTAGTTGAAGGAGAGATTCTGGTTTAGTAAGATTTCTCTGAGAATTATTCCTTCGTTTCTCAGGATGCAGCTCAATCATTTCATTATAATAATGACCATTGCACTATACATCCAGTGGTCTATTATTATCGTCAGGGGAGTGATATTCGCCATCAAAGGCTAGTCCTTCTATCTGATAGTGTTGTCCACGCTACTGCTGCGGTTTACGTGATGCAAACAATTTTGATAGAGCACATAAGAAAAGTCTGTGAGGTGGTAATAAAATTGATTTATGGAGCTGCACGATGGAGCTGCACAACATTATAAGAATCGGTACCAAATCGCAAATCTTTTGTCCCACAAAGATGATTTTGGAATTGAAGCGAAAGCTCATTATCATGCGACTACACATAGTAAAACGGCATGGGATGGAATAGGCGCAGTTTTGAAGAAGGGAGCGAGGCGGAGGAATCTGCAGATAACTCAAGGGGAACCTATCCTCACACCTAGTGATCTGTTTCGCTGGGCGTAAGATCACTTCAAAAATCTTGATGTATTTTTTATACTAAAGAAGAACACCAAGTTCTCCAGGACAGCTTAAAATAAAGATTCAACAGTGCAAAGGCCATTCCAGCCATCCAAAAAAATCATTGCTTCATCCTTGGAGAAGATGGATAATTATTAATTAAAAGATATTCAGCAGCGGCTAGTGAAGAAGTTTTTCCGAAGAAGAGAACTTATATATAGAACTTATATATATAAGAGAACTTATATATACCTAGTGATCTGACATGAAAATCAAAGATTTTTAAGTCATTTTTTCTTTCTCGAAATCGATGTTCATCAATTTAAGTGGTATTAAAACTATTATATTCTATTTATTTCAATTTGACAATGGAGTTACGTTATTCATTGAGTAAAAATGTATAATACAGGAGTAAGTGGTGAGTTTCATATGTGATTTGCGTAATTATAGCCGTTGATGTCGAAAAAGAAGAATTTTTTACAGAAAAAAATTGTTCTTCTCATCTCTATATCGATATCACATTTCAAAATATCCCGAAAAAATTGGGAATTATTACTATCTTGTAACGAGGCATATTCATTTATTTTTTATGACTTTTCTACATATTTTTTCCCACTACACACTGCCCCCTAAAATGTAAATCCCGCCACCGTTGGATACCCCTTCCCTCACTTTTCCCCTCATCGCCCCTCTGCCCCTGCCCCTGGACATCACGAAGACATCAGCCGAAGGAAGACATCAGTTCCGGCCCCACCCGATCAATTGGAGAAGCCATCGCCTCCTGGAAATTCCCCATACTGGACCCCCGAATATTCAACACCTGCAATAATCCCTTGCGAGACATCCCTGGATTGTGGTCATCGTCACCACTCACCCGTGCTGATTGGCCCCGATTGCTCCCGAATTAAAACCCGAAGGACTTCGACACCTGACGAACCCCCACGAATCGCAGAGGAAAAGGAAAGACCGTCACTCGTGTAACCGCTGTCCTGGACACTGCCACGTGCGCCCCAAGTTATTCGAATAGAAAGTGAACATACCCCGAAGTCTGCATATTGGACCGTGGTGTTGGAGTAAAGAGGATTTTTGGTGCCCGAGCTCATCCCGGCTCTAAATACTGTGCCCCTGGAGTCTGAAAGGAGGAACGAAGACTCAATCGCAGGAGTCGCTGAAGGACCCGGATTAGACCTTGACTGGAAGTCGTGAGTACGAGTTGTCCCCCTCATTTCCCCCTCGCCTCAAGAAGTATTCCTTGTCATACCCCCCAATGGTGAGCCTACACTCTTTTGTTTCTTCCCCATTCAGTCATTATTTTTATATTTAGATGCATTCCCTCGACACAACTAGCTTCTCCCCTTTTTCCTGCATTAGAGTCAATCCCTTTTTACGTGTAAAAAAGTTGCCTGGCCTCCCCCACTCCCTAGATCTCATTAAAAGCCTTATTTACGTCTTTTGACGATCAGAATTGTATTTAGAGAAAATATAGGTAATTTTTCTTAAATTACCCCTTATTTGTCCCTTTTCTTGATTCGCCCTAATCCTGTTTTCAGGAATTAGTCTAATAGAATCTAGAAAACGGTCACAATCTATCGAGAGAAAAAAGAATTAATTGATTTTCGCCTGGCCCCTGCGTAACAGTGGAATTTGAAAAATTCAAACCTCTGAAAATGGGTCATTACTTGCCCTCGCAGTACTGATATATTTTTTTTCATATAGCACATGAAAAAAAAATCCTTTTTTATTTATCAAAATCCGAGCTTTGAGCTTTGACACGTGTTGTAGACAAGCAATTTATGTTAAAGGAACGAAAATTTAGGGAAGCCATGTACTTATCTAGTACTTGACTTCAAGCATGTCAATTCAGGATTCTGAGAACAGGAAAAATTCAGGGTGGCTAAGTTGACATGGAATGTCCCATAACCCCCATATGACCCGATACAACTTTTATATGACCCCATATAACCCATATATGACCCCCATATGACTTCCATAGGACCTAAATCGTCATATTGCTACTATGCAACTTAATAAATAGTTATGCTGTTTTCATCATCTTTGCACTTCATCGAGAAAGGATCAAAACAATCTTTTTGAGCCATAATATGACTGTTAATTTTTCCAGTTTATCATGAAAAAAATGAGAAAAAAATCTCACAAACTATATGCTCTAGCTCAACAGTGATAGATGCGATCCGCATCACATTCTGATAGAATCAAAAGGGGCTACCAATACAAATTTTTTAAGCCATGATTCATTTCATTCTGATAACAATTCTTGGACTGAGTGTCGAAAAATCGATTTTTGAAAAAATACCAATATTTCACAAACTCAGTGGATAATTTAACTTTAATTGGTGTCGATGAATAGAGCCTATTAACGTCTATATGGATGGAAACATTCCTGAAATTTCATCAAGCACCTATAAATAAAATTGAGGAAAAAAATTGGAAAAAAGTACACACACACATACATACATACATACATACATACATACATACATACAGCATTCAAAAATCGCATATTTAGACTTTTTAGACCATATTTAGTTACGCTGACAAAAAAATTTGGAAAATTAATTTTGACCAATTCCAAAGCTTCCATTCGGAATCAAAATCAAAAACCCATGTTTTTGTGAAAAAAAAACAGCGCCAAGAATCAAGTTTTGTTGGGTTTTTACAGACAAATATGCACTTTTGAAAAATACAAAGAAAGGAAAAGAAAGCCAACTCAGCAATGTCGAATGAATGATGATAGTGCACAATCAAATTTCTGTGAGAAAAATAGTTTCAAATCGAGTAGGGATTAAAAAACATTCTCTATGAAATAAAAAATTAGTAGAAGGGCCAACTTTGTCGACGCGGACCAGAAGATGGACCATTAGATCAATACTAGATAGTGAATTAAAAAACTCCGCGCCAAGAATATTGGTCCTCGTTCTACTAATTTTTTGTTTCATAGAGAATTTCTTTTCATCCCTATTTGATTTGAAACTATATTTCTTATAGAAATCTGATTTGCACTATGACCATTCATTCGACATTGTTGACTTGGCTTTCTTTTTCACTTCTTTGTATTTTAAAAAAATTTTTGTCTCTGTAAGAATCCAACAAAAATTTTTCTTGGCCCTGTTCCTGTACGAAACCATTTCTTTTGTTTTTTTTTTGAAGAAGAATTCATTATTTTTGGAAAAATATGCAAGGAGTCGTTTTTATAGCCTGTATTTTTTTTATATTTTCAATACAATTCAACTCATTTTTTTACATGATAGAACATCTTGCCAGTTAACAATCGAAGCAAAACAGGCAGCTCTACTCCAGATTCATTATTTCTATCAACTTTTCATTATTTATCCAATATTTCCCGACCAAATTTGTTTCTTCCATTCAATTGTTCCTGTCGTGTTTTAAATTCCTTCAAAAAATTAATTTCGTTTGGAATTTTATTTCTCACTAAATTCGATTTATTCGTTGCCCACCGGATGTTGAGTTGCTGTCGATGCAGCTCAATTTACCGGACTAGTACGCCACGCGCGACCTTCAAAACCCCAAAATTGCAAACGCAGCGCATCTGCACTGTCATTTTCGGGCTTTAGATTCATTTTTTTCCAAATTTTATTCAGTCTCGTCTTAGACGCCAAATCGGCACCTCAATTAGACCGAACTCCTTGGATCCTCACGCGTTCGTAACATCAGAATCCGTTGATCAGTACTGCCCGACGTACAAGTGATAAAGGATCCAAGTAATTAACAATTGCACAATTACCCCCACCTTCGTAGTGCGCATTTTTGAAGTTGAATCGCTAAACGGTCGATAAGTTGCGAATTACTTATTACGTTTCGGTGGATTTCACTGTGCAAGGACCCAATTTATCAAACAACAGTGTATAGACACATTCTGAAATTATTAAACATTCTGGTGCGAAAGTTATGAAATATTTTAGTGTGTTAAGTGACATTGATAAAAAAAAATTAAACTGTCGTATCATTATTAAAAAAAATCGAAACTCACTCTGAAAACAACTTTGGATTAATTCAAGTATTGGTTAGTACAAAATACGTCAAAGAATCTATTTATTTTGGCTTTTCAATATTTTTCAAAATTATTAGCTTAAAATCTAAATTTTGGATCACTATTCTTCTTGATTCCCTTTTTTTGCGTCGTTCGTATTCTCCCTTTCCTTCGGGGTTATTTCTCTGTATAATGAAAGTCTTTTCAAAATAATAAATTCGAGTATTGTTACTGATAAAATCTTTGTCTTCTAATTGTCTTAAATCCCTAATTTTATTATCATTCTCAATCTCTTCCCGAATGAGCGATAGTGGCAGATGCACCTAGTGCTTCAAAGGTAAGGACCAAAAAAAAAAATATTATTTTATTCCGATAATTAGAAAAATTGATGATAACTCATTTAACATTTAATTAAATTTGTTATTAAAATTTTCCTGTTATATTGATATTCCTGTTAAGGAATATCTGAACGAAATGTTCACTTGATAGAAGTTTTTAGTACATGACAATGTAGATTTTCTTGTATTATTCAAACATTACGAAATGAATTTGAGACATATTTATGATGATCATGTGAATACAGATATGTCATTCAAAAAATTCAAAGAATTATGCTCAGCTCAGCTTGTTGGAAAAACAATTATTCGTTTTTAGTTATCGATAAAAACATTGAAGTAGGCCGATATAGGAAAAATTTTGATTGTTTCATTCAAATAAATACCAGTTGTAGAGGGAACGCTTAAAAAGTTGTGAGCTATTAGGTGTGTGATTTAATGTTTACAGATTTTTTCTTCGAGCTTAAATTTATATTTAAAATAGAAATATATTCGCGGTCTTTTCTGATTTTGAAACGATCGGACAAAAGGTTTCAGAACAGGGAACGACAAGTCTATGTAAGTAACATAACCTTTCAGAATAGCAGAGTTTACGATGGCAACTGATAAACAGCACATTCAGCACTGCATTTTATACAAATTCCAACAAGGAAAAAATGCTTCTGAAGCACGGGAATCCATGTGCAGTGTTCTTGGTACCGAGGTTGTATCTTATAAAATATGTAATTATTGGTACAAACGTTTTACTTGTGGTGATTTCGATCTGAGTGACCAGCCGCGTCCTGGACAGCCTCGAAAGTTTACAGATGCGGAATTGCAGGCTCTACTGGATGAAGACTCAACGTAAACGCAATAAGAGCTTGCAGCTCAGTTAGGAGTCACCCGAACAGTTATTTCTAAGCGGTCGCGTCAAATAGGAAAAATCCAAAAACTTGGAAGGTGGGTCCCACATGTGTTGACCGAACACAACCTAGGTCAACGTATGAACATGTGCCTTTTACTGCTTGCCCGGCAACAAAAAAAGGACTTCTTGTGGAGAATTGTGACGAGTGATGAAAAGTCTATTTTTTACGAGAAGCCCAACCTTAAAAAGTCGTGGGTAGATCCCGGACAATCCAGTACAGGGAAGGGCAAGTGGTGCTCATCGAGTGATGGCAGCTCCTGGACCCAATTACCGAAGTTACAATAGATTGAATAGACCCATTGTATCGGCCGTAGAGCGTTTATGATGCCCGTGGTCCGGCCTCGGAATGGACTCGGAACGGACACGACTGGTTGGTGGCGAAATGAGAAGTTGTGTCCAGCGTTGCGCCGACGTTTCGCAAACATTGCAGTCTGCATCTTCAGGGCTATGAGCTCCGATTCGGAATCGGAGCTCATAGCCCTGAAGATGCAGACTGCAATGTTTGCAAAACGTCGGCGCAACGCTGAATCCAACCGCGGCATCCATCCGGAAGCCAAAGATTTCATTAATCATGGCCGCGAAAGCCTCAAAACTAAGTTTGTGTCCATTTTTCGTGGCCATGAACCCCGAAAAGTACAAGTCCCCCGTGACTTAAAAAGGGTTCCTATATAGTTAATTAGGGGGTTTGAGGGTTGGGGGTTGGAGGGTAAGGGGGTTAGGGGGTGTTTGAAACGTAACTCAACCTCTCCAAGACCAAGGTCGATCAGCTCGGCCAATTACGAAAATCATCGGCCCTTTCCGGGTTAACGCTCAGGCCTAGTAGAGTCACCGTAAATCAACGCGAGTCAGTACATCACGGTCTGTCGTATAGCACGTTTTGAATGGAATTCAATTCTGTAGAGTTTAGACCACAGTACTTTAGCGTCTATTAACTCGGCGATAGAAATTCAGTAAAAGAAAATCACGTTATTTATTGACCATTCAACCAGTGACTCACAGTGCAAA
>NW_021681039.1:28477-29653 GCF_001412515.2 Diachasma alloeum
GGGACCAGTCCTGTCAACAAGAGAACTCAACGAAGCGAGATTATTCTGGGTAATAATATCACAAAATCAGTAAAGGTCGGCTTCTAAGATCTCCAACAAGCCGACTCAAATTATATACATACTGGTTTAATCAACAACAGCAGAGGGATTGACGATCAGGGCGGATCACTTGTCAATCCTGAAACCATGAAGACGTTGGCCAACACACAGATTAATTGAAGGTAAAACGGCCCAATTAATCAACTTGTTTAACGAAGATTACCTTAACTGCAGTATCGAAATCTTCAAAGGAGCAAGTAACAGAGCATCACTACAGAGCAGAGACCAGGAATTATTAGAATTTAATGCGATCAAACGCATAAGAAATTCACAGGCTACTCACACAGGCATTCACAACTGTAAGACGCAGTCAAAAGCCGGAGATCAGAATTTCCAGCACTGTATCTACCGCATCAACAATGTCAATTAACGACATGATCAGGCCGTAGAGCTATCAGCAAGATCAACAGCACTACAGACATGATCAACCAGCGCCAGAGCACTAATTGAACAAGGATCAGAGGTGTCATGTACCTCTGAGAAATTAGTACATCAACTGCACCTCACAAGGACCACAGAAGCGCTCGGGGAGTCAAAATTCAAGGCTTCACGAAGCTCAGATCAACAGTCAGCAAACTCAACAACAATCAGGCATATGCCCAGCTCTACTAGAAGTTCATCAACGAGTACGAGGCCTTGAGACATATGTAGAGAGCATTCGATTCTGCAGGACCTTCCCCAGCTTATTATCTGCCACACCACGGGGTTCGGAGAGAAGAGGCCATCACTACAAAGCTGAGAGTCGATTTTAACGGCTCCAGTCCCAGCTCATCAGGTATGTCACTCAATGATATATTATATCCTGGTGGTAAATTGCAGATCAACGCCATGGACGTCGAGACAAGGATGAGAAAGCACAGGCTCGTGTTTGACACCGACATCGCCAAGATGTTTAGACAGATACGAGTTCATCGGGACGATTGGGACCTCCAGAAGAAGATCAACTAGAGGACCAACAGAACGACAACCAGTAATTCAACAACCCTGATGTTGAATGCCCCCGGGGTGTTTGAAACGTAACTCAACCTCTCCAAGACCAAGGTCGATCAGCTCGGCCAATTACGAAAATCATCGGCC
>NW_021681039.1:31184-31625 GCF_001412515.2 Diachasma alloeum
GGCCAGTTAGGGAGGGAGGAGTGAATTTTTTAAAGTACGAGGAGATGGAAAAAAAATTTTTTTTTCAATTCGCAAATTCATTCCTCCCACCCTAATTGCGACTAAGGGATGAAATTTATGCCAACGTGTTGAGCATTTAATACACAATGAGTGACACAAATTTCATCCCTCAGCACCTGTTAGGGAGGGAGGAGTGAATTTTTGAAAGAGCGAAGAGATTGAAAAAAAATTTTTTTTTCAAATGAATTCTCCAAAGTGCGGAGATTGAAAAAAATTTTTTTTTTTCAATTCAAAAATTCATTCTTCCGATCCTAACTGGGACTAAGAGATGAAATTTGTGCCAACATGTTGACCATTTAATACTCAATAAGTGACACAAATTTTATCCCTTAGGGCCAGTTAGGGAGGGAGGAGTGAATTTTTTAAAGTGCAAAGAGATGA
>NW_021681039.1:31800-33525 GCF_001412515.2 Diachasma alloeum
TTTTTTTCAAATGAATTCTCCAAAGTGCGGAGATTAAAAAAAATTTTTTTTTTCAATTCAAAAATTCATTGCTCCGACCCTAACTGCGAGTAAGGGATGAAATTTGTGAAAACGTGTTGAGCATTTAATACACAATGAGTGACACAAATTTCATCCGTCAGCACCTGTTATGGAGGGAGGAGTCAATTTTTGAAAGCGCGTGGTCGCCCTCCAGTGAACTCCGGTGACGAGTGGCGCGGGGAAAGCGCGTCTCGTTTGAAAATTCATCCCACCCCCCCTAATTATAGCTAAGCAATGAAACTTGTGTCAGATATTGAGTATTAAATGCTCAATTCAATGACATGAGTTTCATTCCTTTGCGCCTTCTGGGGACGGAGGAGTGACTTTTTGAAACCAAGTGGTCGCCCTCCAGGGCATTTAATATTCAATAATTTCCTGTCAAATCGATTACCTGTAAAAAAGAAAATAAATAAGCCTTTTGCAGAGATTATTGGTGTTTTTTCAAATTTTATCCTCTTTTTTTTACCCACACCCTCTTTTGCTCATATACAAGGCGTCGTCAATTGTTTGATCTCTTTTTTTCCCCCTCCGCCGTTCATGACAACATCAACTGACGATCGTCTATTGTTTTTGAGGGAAGCCCAATTTCCATTCCGATCATTTTGCCTCGTGATTCCGTTCGTAGCTTTTATCGTGCCAATGGCGTTCACTGCTCGAGAATATCGCGATATGCATTTTGTGTATGGTGAGTGTGGTGGAGTTGCCAGACGAGCAGTGGAGAGGTACAGGGAGAGATACCCTGATCGTCGGGCACCGGATCATCGGGTGTTTCCTCTCCTTCATGAGCGGATGGCAGCAACTGGTTGTCTTCTTCCTTGCCGTGGCGAAGGACGTCCTATCGGACGTTCTCGAGATGACCTGGAAGAGGCAGTCCTCAACGAAATCGAGGACGACCCCACGACAAGTGTAAGGAGGATTGCTGGACACCTTAATACGAATAGTACCAAGGTGTTCNATCGGGTGTTTCCTCTCCTTCATGAGCGGATGGCAGCAACTGGTTGTCTTCTTCCTTGCCGTGGCGAAGGACGTCCTATCGGACGTTCTCGAGATGACCTGGAAGAGGCAGTCCTCAACGAAATCGAGAAGGACACCACGACAAGTGTAAGGAGGATTGCTGGACAACTTAATACGAATAGTACCAAGGTGTTCCGCATCATCAAGGAAGAAGGCTTCCAGCCTTACATTTGTGCCCTACACAGGAGCTGATGCCGGGAGATCTTGAGGCACGCATCGAGTGTTGTGGATTTATCCTCGAGAATCATCGACGCGATCCTCATTTTCTGTTCAATGTGTGTTGGACAGATGAGTCCTGTTTCACAAGGCAGGGAATTTTCAACATGCACAATTATCACCATTGGGCATTAGAGAATCCCCACCTTGCCAGGGCTCATTCTTTCCAGCACCAGTGGCAAAGGCTGAATGTGTGGGGTGCAATTTTGAATGAAGAGGTGCACATTCGATTAGTTCCTGATCCACTCAATGTAAGTATCTTATATTTATCATGACAAAGATAATTAAAATTTTTTTCTTTCAATTGAAAGAGCATCATTCCAGATTTTTTTTTTCAGGGGGAGAACTATCTGATGTTTCTGGAGGAAACCTTACCGGAATTGCTCGGAGATGGCCCAGGAAACAGAGGTGTGTGGTTTCAGCAAGATGGTGCTC
>NW_021681039.1:33620-34041 GCF_001412515.2 Diachasma alloeum
CGAGTATCTCTAATCTTCCAATAATCGTGCGCTGTTTAAAATTAAATTACTATTTCTCCCATAGATCACCAGATTTGACGCCCCTAGATATTTTTCTTTGGGGAACTCACAAAGAAAAAATTTATCCGCAGGTAGTCAACGATCCGGAGGATTTGGTGGCCCGCCTGCATGGAGCAGTAGCTGATCTGACGCAGCAGCAGTTGGAGAATGCTCGCCAAGCTATAGTTCGTAGTGCAGAACTATGCTTAGAAAATGACGGTGGTCTTTTTGAAAACCTGTGCTGAGCATCCCATCTCCATCCACGAACCCATTGGCCTTTCTCAGGGCCAAATCTTTAAGCCCATCGCCCCTTTTCAGGGCCAAATCCTTAAGCCCAACGGCCCTTTTCAGGGCCCCAAAAAATCCAACGACGGAAATCCTT
>NW_021681039.1:34239-34845 GCF_001412515.2 Diachasma alloeum
TTTTTTCAATCTCCGCACTTTGGAGAATTCATTTGAAAAAAAAAATTTTTTCCATCTCTATGCACCTTAAAAAATTCACTCCTCCCTCCCTAACAGGCCCTAAGGCATGAAATTTGTATCACTTATTGTGTATTAAATGCTCTACACGTTGGCACAAATTTCATCCCTCAGTCGCAGTTAGGGTCGGAGGAATGAATTTTTGAATTGAAAAAAAAAATTTTTTTCAATCTCCGCACTTTGGAGAATTCATTTGAAATTTTTTTTTTTCAATCACTTCGCTCTTTCCAAAATTCACTCCTCCCTCCATAACAGGTGCTGAGGGATGAAATTTATGTCACTCATTGTGTATTAAATGCTCAACACGTTGGCATAAATTTCATCCCTTAGTCGCAGTTAGGGTCGGAGGAATGAATTTTTGAATTGAAAAAAAAAATTTTTTTCAATCTCCGCACTTTGGAGAATTCATTTGAAATTTTTTTTTTTCAATCACTTCGCTCTTTCCAAAATTCACTCCTCCCTCCATAACAGGTGCTGAGGGATGAAATTTATGTCACTCATTGTGTATTAAATGCTCAACACGTTGGCATAAATTTCATCCCTTAGTCG
>NW_021681039.1:36148-36514 GCF_001412515.2 Diachasma alloeum
GTATTAAATGCTCAACACGTTGGCACAAATTTCATCCCTTAGTCGCAGTTAGGGTCGGAGGAATGAATTTTTGAATTAAAAAAAAAATTTTTTTTCAATCTCCGCACTTTGGAGAATTCATGTGAAAACAAATTTGTTTTTCAATCTCTTCGCTCTTTTAAAAATTTACTCCTCCATCCCCAACAGGCGCTTAAGGATGAAATTTGTGTCACTCATTGTGTATTAAATGCTCAACACGTGGGCACAAATTTCATCCGTTAGTCGCAGTTAGGATCGGAGGAATGAATGTTTGAATTGAAAAAAAAAAATTTTTTTCAATCTCCGCACTTTGGAGAATTCATTTGAAAAAAAATTTTGTTTTCAATC
>NW_021681039.1:36706-37157 GCF_001412515.2 Diachasma alloeum
AATTATTTTTTTTCCATCTCTTCGCACTTTAAAAAATTCACTCCTCCCTCCCTAACTGGCCCTAAGGGATAAAATCTGTGTCACTTATTGAGTATTACATGCTCAACACGTTGGCACAAATTTCATTCCTTAGTCGCAGTTAGGTTCGGAGGAATGAATTTTTGAATTGAAATTTTTTTTTCCATCTCTTCGCACTTTAAAAAATTCACTCCTCCCTCCCTAACTGGCCCTAAGGGATAAAATCTGTGTCACTTATTGAGTATTACATGCTCAACACGTTGGCACAAATTTCATTCCTTAGTCGCAGTTAGGTTCGGAGGAATGAATTTTTGAATGGAAAACAAAAAATTTTTTTCAATCTCCGCACTTAGGAGAATTCATTTGAAAAAAAATTTTTTTTTCAATCTCTTCGCTCCTTCAAAAATTTACTCCTCCCTCCCTAACAGGTGCT
>NW_021681039.1:38340-39782 GCF_001412515.2 Diachasma alloeum
GGGTAAACTTTGCGCCACTCTCACGGGATAATGGATGGACAGAATTGGATATAACTTACGTCAAAAAATTTGTTTTTTTCGTTGGCTGCGGTTGAAATGGTTTCAGATGTTCTCTGACGCAAAAATTATTGATAAAATAATTAATAAAATTTTGAGGTGAGTTTGACAGTTTGCGGCAGCCACGTTGTATGATATAAACATACAAGTGACACAATTCAGGGCAGTCGATAAATCGATCGATTGTTATTAATTGAACTTATCGACTGATGTAACATTATTTTACTTACGAGAGAGTGAGTAATTTTTTAAACTTCATGTGTGACACACTTGACACCACNTGATGTAACATTATTTTACTTACGAGAGAGTGAGTAATTTTTTAAACTTCATGTGTGGCACACTTGACACCACGAAATTATGATTTTTCCACGTATAAGGGTGAAGCGATGACAGTAAAGAGATAATGTTATGGATTGAGAAATTCTCGTTCTGATTCATCTGCAGATTTCATGCACGGCTTGGCTATTTTTCATATGTCACAGATTTCAAAATGACAAATCATAATTTCGTGGTGTCAAGTGTGTCACACATGAAGTTTAAAAAATTACTCACTCTCTCGTAAGTAAAATAATGTTACATCAGTCGATAAGTTCAATTAATAACAATCGATCGATTTATCGACTGCCCTGAATTGTGTCACTTGTATGTTTATATCATACAACGTGGCTGCCGCAAACTGTCAAACTCACCTCAAAATTTTATTAATTATTTTATCAATAATTTTTGCGTCAGGGAACATCCGAAACCATTTCAACCGCAGCCAACGAAAAAAACAAATTTTTCGACATAAGTTTTATCCAATTCTGTCCATCCATTATCCCGTGAGAGTGGCGTAAAGTTTACTCGCTTTTAATATACCTATATATATATATATATGCTCGTGGGGCCTTAAGATTCGAATTTTTTAATTTTGAACTTAATATATATATATATATATATAATAATAATAATAAATAAATATATATATATATATATATATATATATATAATAAATATATATAAATAATATTTTTCAAAAATAAATTTGAATTTAAAAAAAATGAACTTCAAATATATATATATATTGTTATGTCAAGAATGGGTTACTTGACACAACTTTATTAAATTAAAATTCAATATATTGAACCAAAGAAACAAGATTAAATTCAAAGATCGTCTCGAATTTAAGGAATGGAATTCAAACACAAGACCCATTTACAAAGGTCCCCTTTCACTTCAATTTTCTAAATCCCAAAAAGGTTTGGAATCAAAGGTTGGAAAGGTTCACTTGGAGTAAAATGAAAAGAATTTTGAATAACTTTAAAGTGACTCAATAGAGTCTATATTTTAACAAAACAAGTAGAAAAGTATAACTACAACATTCGACTTACATTCACTGCTCT
>NW_021681039.1:39965-41399 GCF_001412515.2 Diachasma alloeum
CAAAGGTTGGAAAGGTTCACTTGGAGTAAAATGAAAAGAATTTTGAATAACTTTAGAGTGACTCAATTGAGTCTATATTTTAACAAAAACAAGTAGAAAAGTATAACTACAACATTCGAATTACATTCACTGCTCTGCTTTCAGTCGTAAAGTATTTGTTATGTGGTTAAAAGTAATGCCGCACTGAATTTAAGACGTTGGATTAAATTCTTTATTTAAATGAATAAAATAATTAAAAATGTCACAAGACTTGGGATTTCAGAAAATAATTTAGTCACGAAAGACTAAAATGGAAATTAAATAGTCATCCAAGACTATATGAAAATTAAAGGTCGCGAAAAACCCGAAATATCGCCTTAATAGGTCGATAATAAAATTGGAACTGTGTCCAAAAGAAACTGGAGTATACTAACTCTCAGATATGAGCTACTACTACTACTGTAGCGATGACTACAAAATGCAATCGGAACTGTAACTGTCGTGCTGCTATCGCGCACAAGTCTTTATAGTTTATCTAGGAGGGTGTGTCCTCAGAATGCATAGGGAAATTTCGGGGACCAATTACAAATGACTCTAGCCGAAATTTCCCACTCCAGTGGTTTGAAATCTCCTTGTTTCGAGATCAACTCCATCTCTCTACATGAAGATGTTTTTGGGGTGTAGGCGGTCTTTTCTATTCCCCAACAACCAATGAAAATTGTTTTAGGAATGCCCATATATTCCCTCCACAATTCTCTTTTATCTCTTATTTTCAACTTAGCGTTAACATCTTTGTTATTTAATTTTTTAGAAACAATTCAGATAAATTTCATGAAATGTTATGATAAATTATAATTCATTGAAGAAAAATAGTAATCTAATAGTAATTCAATAATAATTCAATGACATAAAAATATTGTTTAAACTTTAATTATTTTGTGGTTTTCCCACGTTGATAATATTTCTTAAACAATTATGATAGTTTAATTAATATCCGAAATGGAAATTTATTCATAAAAGAATCATTCTTGTATGATGCATTTTACTATTTTTGTGTCACATGTTCGTCAATGTTTATGTCTTAGTTTTGAGGCTTTCGCGGCCATGATTAATGAAATCTTGGGCTTCCGGATGGATGCCGCGTTTGGATTCAGCGTTGCGCCGACGTTTCGCAAACATTGCAGTCTGCATCTTCAGGTCTATGAGCTACGATTCTGAGCTCCGATGTCTAGGGGTAGTCCTTATATGCTTTCCCTTGTGGTCGTGGGGGAATGGGAAGGGGGGGGGGTGGTCAGCTAATCATATATTTTTAATTGATCAGCTGGTCAATTAAAAAACCGGGAGGACGGTTTCCCAAATGGGGTTCACTTGATATCCTCTGTCCCTGTTGAGGTTGTTAGGGTTTTTATGGATCTCCAAACCCTCTCGGTATTTCCTTTCGAAATACCCTTGAGA
>NW_021681039.1:42840-71082 GCF_001412515.2 Diachasma alloeum
TATATATATATATATATATATATATATATATATATATATATTTGAATTTTATTTTTATTTTTTAAAAAATTCAAATTTATTTTTATTTACATGGGAGAGGTTCAAGGTTCGAGACTGGGGCTCAGACAATGTTTATTCAAATTAAGGATATAACAACCCCCAACCCTCAAACCCCCTAATTAACGATATAGGAACCCTTTTTAAGTCACGGGGGACTTGTACTTTTCGGGGTTCATGGCCACGAAAAATGGACACAAACTTCTCATTTCGCCACCAACCGGTCGTGTCCGTTCCGAGTCCATTCCGAGGCCGGACCACGGGCGGCCACCGCGATTTACGTACGTGTACTTTTCGGAAATAGCTCGGGATAGGTGGGACGATTTTCAACTTATTCTATAAATAATAAGACATTTGGAGTTTTTAACATTAATTTAATTTGGATGAAAATTTTATTCTCTTTTGAACAATAAATGATTAACAATTATGAAGGAATCTTTTATAGATTATTATCAGAAATTTTCTCATTTCCTTTTTTTTTAATTATTATTAATCAATCGTAATTGACTTATTGTTATCTAGACTTTGATGAGTAAAAGAAAATAAAAAAATTATTTTATTTGTCTAAGTGTCCTCTCATCTCATTTGTGTCAAAAATTATGATTTTTGATCATAGCACAAAATTTATATTAATCATTGAGGACTGACTCGAAATGACTCTACTTGGAAATTAGAATCATAAGAATATCTAAGAACCAAAATGGAAATCAAATAAAAAATTTTAAGATCAAGATCAGAGATAACAAGAGATTTCATAGATTTCAAAAATAGAATAAAAATTTTTAAATAGACAAGATTCCTTCATTCACAATTAGAAATCTTTGAACTGTTAACAATAATTGATGTACAATTATAATCCGATCGAAATACAATAATAAGCAAAACTATTGATGGAATATTCAATCTCCAAACATATTTGGGATTAAACGCCTAAATGATTATCATACTCAACTATTCCAAATGAAAAGGTAATAGTCCTTTTTCTTAAAATCAATCTTTAAAAATTGGTCATCTTCACAAGTTTATTCTATTCTGTTTAACCCGTAAAAATAAAGAACATTCATGAGGGAATATCCTTGAATCGAAAGAAATCCTTAAATATGAAAAATATTCACGAAAAACTATTTTCGAAATAAAATCAATTTTTAAATTGATAAATATTCATGAAGAAATATTCTTAAATCAAAAGGAATCCTTCAATGTGAAAAATATTCACGAAAAACTATTTTCGAAGTGAAATCAATTTCTAAATTGATAAATATTCATGAAGAAATATTCTCAAATTAAAAGAAATCCTTAAGTGTGAAAAATATTCACAAAAAATTATTTTTGAAGTAAAATCACTTTCGAAATTGATAAATATTCATGAAGAAATATTCTCAAATTAAAAGAAATCCTTAAGTGTGAAAAATATTCACAAAAAATTATTTTTGAAGTAAAATCACTTTCGAAATTGATAAATATTCATGAAGAAATATTCTCAAATTAAAAGAAATCCTTAAGTGTGAAAAATATTCACAAAAAATTATTTTTGAAGTAAAATCACTTTCGAAATTGATAAATATTCATGAAGAAATATTCTCAAATTAAAAGAAATCCTTAAGTGTGAAAAATATTCACAAAAAATTATTTTTGAAGTAAAATCACTTTCGAAATTGATAAATATTCATGAAGAAATATTCTCAAATTAAAAGAAATCCTTAAGTGTGAAAAATATTCACAAAAAATTATTTTTGAAGTAAAATCACTTTCGAAATTGATAAATATTCATGAAGAAATATTCTCAAATTAAAAGAAATCCTTAAGTGTGAAAAATATTCACGAAAACTATTTTCGAAGAAAATCAATTCTTACATTGACAAAACTGAACCTTGGATTCGATCTTCAGACAAATTCATTTCTGATTGGAAAAAAAATTGGATTTGAGATTGGATTCTCAAACAATTATATTTCACAATTTACGAATTGAGAAAAGCTGAATCTGCTTTTTCAGATTCTCAAAATAAAGACCGCAAAAGAAAAAAAAATGTATGAATTTTGACTCACTTTGCTGAAGTTAAAATTATAAATGAATATTTTCCTTTAACCGGACTGATGAGTCCAATGAAAAGAGTTTTGGCTGGATCTTGATTATTCTGATGACTTCCTTGTTTCCTAGAAAACACAATTCAATTAGTGAGGTTTATGAATAGATTAGAAAGCAATAAATATTAATCTTCAATGACGTTAATATTTATTTTGATTGAATGACTTTATTTTGATTGAATATTCATGCTGATAATTCGAAAAATGAAAATATTTAATAGAAATTTCTGAATTTGAAATCTAGATTAAACCTATTTTTTTTCTTCCTTTTATTTATTTATTTATTCGATTTATAGATTGTCGATGATTTCTTTAAGTGAGTGAATAATTTTTGATTCGACCTTTTAGAGGAAAAACCACTGAATTAATGATTTGATTTTCAAAGCAAAAATCACTGAGTTTACGATTTGACTTTCAAAGGAAAAATTATTAAATTTGATTTGATTTTTAGAAGAAAAATCACTGAATTTATGATTTGATTTTTAAAGGAAAAATTATTGACTTTACGATTTGATTTCCAAGGGAAAAATCACTGAATTTACGAGTTGATTTTAAAAAAAATTACTGAATTTACGATTTGATTTTCAAAGAAAAAATAACTGAATTTACGATTCGATTTTCAAGGGAAAAATTATTGAATTTATCATTTGATTTTCAAAAGAAAAATCACTGAATTTACGATTCGTAATTCCCAAATTCGACAATCTAAAAATCGACGTTAATAATAATAATGAAAATTTGGATATAATTAGCCGCTATAGTTTTCCACTTGGTTTTTCACTCGCTGCTTGATGATCCAGGACTGATGGCTGATTCCTTAGGGTGATGGTTTTTTCCATTCTTCCGTTGATGGTGGTAGTTCTTTAATTCGTTCACGCATCTTATTAGAATATGTATCAAAAGGGGAAATAAGAGCATTCTGATTCGCCGGAAGCAATGAGAATATTAAAACATCGGGATGGAATGGGAAGAAGGCCGGAAGAGGGGAATCGGTCATATGTGTCGGGGGTTACTGATTTTAAAGGGTGGGGATAACAAGACGTGTGCCCGTAAGAGTCCGGAAGAGAGGAAAAGCGTGCGTAATATCCGTGGCGTATTAAGTAAGTGAGAGAAAGGGGGTGGGGAGGTGAGGAAGGAAAGAAGAAACACAGGCGAAACCTCGCGCTATAGTTTAATGACGCGTTAGGCAGGAGAGGGAAGGGGAGAGAATTAAAGAGAGGCTTGTGTGAGGTCTGTGAGGAATGCGATGCGTCGTTGCCATGCCGTGGTCATCTGAAACTCTTCAGATAACACGCCCGGCGAAAATTTGAATTGTCGTACAGCGTTGAAATACACGCGAAAATATTTTGATGGAGATTTTTGGGTTTGAAAGAATCCAAAAATCTTATTGTTTTATTTTCAGGAATTTTGATCTATTTCTTTTTTTTTTAGGTGAATAACCAGGATAAAATTTTAATTTTCAAGAAATTATGAATTTTTTTGTTTTTGGGAGAGTTATATAAGAATTGATTATATAACTCTCCTTGAGTCACTAGAACTCGGAGTCCATCGACCACCCGGGTGGAAGGTGAACCCAGCTCGATGACACCTGACGAATCAGGTTGATCGCCTGATTCTTGCTACCCATTGTCTTATCGGATGTAAGATGATGGGTATAATATTGGTTGAAAAATTCGAAACTCTCGAAACGTTTCGATTTGAAAAATGAGATTTTGATCTTCTTAAAAAAACATTTCTACGGCGTCCCGACGTAACATAATTTATTGAACTGATATCAGTCTTTTGATTAATTCTCCAGTCGTTTCATCGTTCATTATTATAATTATCTACAAACCAGTGCTTTTATGATCAGAAGGAGTTAAATTGACGATCATGTGAGTAAAAATTCTTCAATAAAATTAATGTTTTACTACTGAAACATATACAAATTTATGTATTTTTTTATTTCAGATTTGTTGTTCTACATTCTTTGCTGTAATTTCAATTTCCTGGTGAATAACGGAAAAGTAGGCAAAAGAGAATTGAGAGGTATATATTTTGATTATTTATACATGATTCAAATTGTATTTCAATATGAGAAATTTCCATTCAGAATTGGATTGGTTTATTTCAAAATTTTTTGGATCTAAGAATCTTTTTTCATTAACGAAAAAATTTAATAGACTAACTATTTTTACTACAAACGTGCTAGGAAATTTCCTAGAACGTTCCCAAAAACCCAATAATTTTCTTGATTTTTTTTACAAAACTGGAACATTAATTCAAAGTTTTTTGAAAATTGGAGAATTTTTTTCTTTTTTTTTTGAAAATCGACGGATTTTCTCGAAAACCAGAGAATTTTCTGGAACGCTCTCATAAACTTGGCTCTTCCGGACCAAGTTGAGAGTTGGACTTTGGATAATTTCTGGTTTTTGAGAGAAAAATCAGGGTTAGTTGAAAGTTGGAGTGACGAGGCGTAAAATGCATTTTATGCAGTCGCCCTCTTTACTATCAACTTTAGTACCGGTATTGAAAATTTGATTTTTGAATTTTGATTCTCAGGTATCTCTGAATGTACGCTCAACTTTTTTGAGAGTTGAGAGTTGGATTTTTGATTCTCAATTGTTTCCCAATTTACTCTCAGAGAATTGAGAGTTAATTGAAAATCAAGAATCCAACTCTCAATTGTTTTGAAACCATTGAGAACTAATTGAGAATCAAAAATCCTATTTTCAGTAGTAATACCACTAGTGCTTCAAAATATTCGGATATTTTGGAGCACGAGTAGTATTTGCCGGATTATTTTTCCACTCGGATTTCGGCCAAGCAGAGGACAGCGAACAGCACCCGGATACATTTACAGACGTTAGGAAAAAATGTCGAACGCACAAATTGTCGAATGAGAATGCGAAGGTGCCGCCATCTGGCGGCGATGCACTGAAATGTTGTAGGATGGTAAAAAAGGGTTTTAAAGTAAAAAATGAGTAAATACATATGAAAAAATCATTTTCGGGTGCAATTCATGATTTAAAACCCTTTTAATTATTATTGGGCATCTTCGAGGATGCTCCGGATCCCCCCCCCCACTACACCGCAGCTCGGGTTATAATTTTCCACGGGGAATAATCATGTTTCTGGAGTCTGGGATGCATCTCTTGTGAAATCCACGTGGTCACGATGACCTCTGGATATTTAAACCATCCCCACGTCACTCTTAAACATTCTTTGAATGAATTCTCGGGTAATAAACATGTCCTTGGCAAATCTGGAGCATGTACTTTGAAATCCACGGGGTCCCGATGACCACTGGATTTTCAAACCACCCCCCAAGTCATTCTTACGCTTTTTTCAATAATTCCACGGGAAATAAACGTGGCCTTGAAGACTCTGGGGTATGTACTTCGAAATCCCCGGGATCCCGATGACCAGCGGATTCCCAAATCACGCACCAAGTCCCTCTTACACATTTTTTGATTAATTCCTCTGGGGATAAATGTGTTTTTGGAAACTCTGGAGCATGTATTTCGGAATCCCCGGGGTTCCGATGACCACTGGATTTCCAAATGACGCACCAAGTCCCTCCTATACATTTTTCAAAATAATTCCTCGGGGAATGAACAAGTTTTTGAAACCTCTGGAGCATGTATTTCGAAATCCTCTGGTTTCCGATGACCACTGGATTTCCAAATGACGCACCAAGTCCCTCCTATACATTTTTCAAAATAATTCCTCGGGGAATGAACAAGTTTTTGAAACCTCTGGAGCATGTATTTCGAAATCCTCTGGTTTCCGATGACCACTGGATTTCCAAATGACGCACCAAGTCCCTCCTATACATTTTTCAAAATAATTCCTCGGGGAATGAACAAGTTTTTGAAACCTCTGGAGCATGTATTTCGAAATCCTCTGGTTTCCGATGACCACTGGATTTCCAAATGACGCACCAAGTCCCTCCTATACATTTTTCAAAATAATTCCTCGGGGAATGAACAAGTTTTTGAAACCTCTGGAGCATGTATTTCGAAATCCTCTGGTTTCCGATGACCACTGGATTTCTAAATCACGCACCAAGTCCTCCTATCCATTTTTAAAATAATCCCTCGGGGAATAAACGTATTTTTGGAACCTCTGGAGTATATATTTCAAAATCCTCGGGGTTCCGATGACCACTGGATTTCCAAATCACGCACCAAGTCCTCCTATCCATTTTTAAAATAATCCCTCGGGGAATAAACGTATTTTTGGAACCTCTGGAGTATATATTTCAAAATCCTCGGGGTTCCGATGACCACTGGATTTCCAAATCACGCACCAAGTCCTCCTATCCATTTTTAAAATAATCCCTCGGGGAATAAACGTATTTTTGGAACCTCTGGAGTATATATTTCAAAATCCTCGGGGTTCCGATGACCACTGGATTTCCAAATCACGCACCAAGTCCTCCTATCCATTTTTAAAATAATCCCTCGGGGAATAAACGTATTTTTGGAACCTCTGGAGTATATATTTCAAAATCCTCGGGGTTCCGATGACCACTGGATTTCCAAATCACGCACCAAGTCCCTCCCATACATTTTATAAGTAATTCCTCGGGGGATAAACGTGGTTTTGGAAACTCTGGAGCGTATACTTTGAAATTCACGGGGTCCTGATGACAACTGGATTTTCAAACCACCTCCCAAGTCATTTGCACGCTTTTTTTCAATAATTCCACGGGGAATAAATGTGTCCTTGAAGACTCTGGAGTATGTACTTCGAAATCCCTGGGATCCCGATGACCACCGGAATCCCAACTCACGCACCAAGTCCCTCTTACACATTTTTTGATTAATTCCTCGGGGGATAAACGTGTTTTTGGAATCTCTGAAGCATGTATTTCGAAATCCCCGGGGTCCCGATGACCACTGGATTTCCAAATGACGCACCAAGTCCCTCCTATACTTTTTTAAAATAATTCCTCGGGGAATGAACATGTTTTTGGAACCTCTGGAGGATGTATTTCCAAATTCCCTGGTTTCCGATGACCACTGGATTTCCAAATCATGCACCAAGTCCTTCCATCCATTTTTAAAATAATTCCTCGGGGAATAAACGTATTTTTGGAACCTCTGGAGTATGTATTTCGAAATCCTTGGGGTTCCGATGGCCACTGGATTTCCAAATCACACACCAAGTCCCTCTTACACATTTTTTGATTAATTCCTCGGGGGATAAACGTGTTTTTGGAAACTGTGGAGCATGTATTTCGAAATCCCCGGGGTCCCGATGACCACTGGATTTCCAAATGACGCACCAAGTCCATCCTATACATTTTTTAAATAATTCCTCGTGGAATGAACATGTTTTTGGAACCTCTGGAGTATGTATTTCGAAATCCTCGGGGTTCCGATGATCACTGGATTTCCAAACCACCCTCCAAATCATTCGCACGCTTTTTTTCAATAATTCCACGGGGAATAAACGTGTTCTTGAAAATTCGCAAGCAATATTTCGAAATCCCCGGGATCCCGATGACCACCGGACTCCCAAATCCCGCACCAAGTCCCTCTTACATATTTTTAAATTAATTCCTCGGGGAATAAACGTATTTTTGGAACTTCTGGAGTATGTCTTTGAAAACCCATAGGGTCCCGATGACCATCGGATTCACGTTTATTTCCCGGGAAATTATTTAAAAAATGCATGAGAGGGACTTGGTGCATGGTTTGGAAATCCAGTGGTCGTCGGGACTCCGGGGATTTCGAAATACATGCTCCAGAGATTCCAAAAACACGTTTATCCCCCGAGGAATTAATCAAAAAATGTGTAAGAGGGACTTGGTGCGTAATTTGGAAATCCAGTGGTCATCGGAACCCCGAGGATTTCGAAATACATACTCCAGAGATTCCAAAAACACGTTTATTTCCCGAGGAATTATTTTAAAAATGGATAGGAGGACTTGGTGCGTGATTTGGAAATCCAGTGGTCATCGGAAACCAGGAGATTTCGAAATACATGCTCCAGAGGTTCCAAAAACATGTTCATTCCCCGAGGAATTATTTGAAAAATGTATAGGAGGGACTTGGTGCGTCATTTGGAAATCCAGTGGTCATCGGGACCCCGGGGATTCCGAAATACATGCTCCAGAGATTCCAAAAACACATTTATCCCCAGAGGAATTAATCAAAAAATGTGTAAGAGGAACTTGGTGCGTGATTTGGGAATCCGGTGGTCATCGGGATCCCGGGGATTTCGAAGTACATGCTCCAGAGTCTTCAAGGACACGTTCATTCCCCGTGGAATTATTGAAAAAAGCGTAAGAATGACTTGGGGGGTGGTTTGAAAATCCAGTGGTCATCGGGACCCCGTGGATTTGAAAGTACATGCTCCAGAGTTGCCAAGGACATGTTTATTCCCCGAGAATTCATTCAAAGAATATTTAACAGTGACCTGGGGATGGTTTAAACATCCAGAGGTCATCGTGACCACGTGGATTTCACAAGAGATGCATCCCAGACTCCAGAAACATGATTATTCCCCGTGGAAAATTATAACCCGAGCTGCGGTGTAGTGGGGGGGGGGGATCCGGAGCATCCTCGAAGAAGCCCAATACTCATTAAAATGGTTTTAAATCATGAATTGCACCCTAAAATGATTTTTTCATATTTATTTACTCATTTTTTACTTTAAAACCCTTTTTTACCATACTACAACATTTCAGTGCATCGCCGCCAGATGGCGGCACCTTCGCATTCTCATTCGACAATTTGTGCGTTAGACATTTTTTCCTAGCGTCCATTTACACAGCCATACATTTATAACCCACTTTTTTGTTTATCTGTCAGACAGAATATTAAACGTGAAATGCGTTGAAAGATAAGAAACATTTGAAAAGCTACTAGTGAATTTCCGTCGAAATTTTTTTAGAAATTTCCGAAATAAAAGTGTTTGACAGTCTCAAATACTGCGCTCTGATTGGCTGAAATTCGAGTGATAAAAATAATCAGTAGTTATACCACGAGACCTCCAAAATTATCGGATATTTCCCGATTATTTTGTTGCGTAGCAACGAGAGGGAGAAACTTTGCAGATTAAAATCCCGAGCGCGCAGCGCGAGGGATTTTTGTGCCAACCTTATCCCGATCGTTGATACGCAGGAAAACATGACGGAAATGTCCGATTGATTTTTGTAGGTCGAGTGGTATGCGACGCATTATTTTTGGTAATCGGATCCTTCCCAAACCGACTCATTTTGACTTTCTTCATGACTTTCTTTCACTCCACAGGATAATATTTCATAGTTATTTGGTTAGAGAAACAATTGCAGAGCTAGAGGGAAATTATCAACAGCTAGGGGGAAATAACCGCTGTAATTTTAATTGAGATTACTTCATGTTCTTGAATACTAAACTCTGATTGGCCCAAGGAAGGCCAGATCCGATTACCAAAAATTATCAACAAAAGAAACCAACATTCAATTCTCAAAAAGTTTTCGAAAGAATTCTCCGATTCTTTGAAAAATTCGAAGAAATTCTCCAGTTTTATAGAAAATTCTAGAAAATGCTTGGGTTTTTTAAAAACTCACGGATGAAAAAATTTAACCCGCGATTACTCGTTCAATGACCGCGGCGCCGCTCGTTTTTGTCTATTTATATTTTTGTGTTTCTTGACGCTTAAAAATTCTGAAAAATTAGAGTTCCTAGTTCAATCTTTTTGTTGAGCGTTGGCATTGTCTGTTTTCTTCTCGAAAAATTTATTTAGCTACAAAAAAAAGAAATGTCGAACGGACAGAAAAGCGCGTCGCGCCGCTCCGCCTGGTGCGAGTGAATCTCTGTCGACCACTCCAGCGAGTTACATTTTCTGCTTCATTCACTACCACATTTGAAAGGCGCACGTAGCGGTAGGCGCCAACATGGCAACAGCGCGGTCGGTTTACTCCAGCGGCGCTGCGCTAACCGTGCGATGAACGAAGGCTGGCTGCTGAGCGCGAGTGATCGAGGGTTAAGGGGTAACGGAACCCGTCGCACGCAGAGGTTAGGGGTCCCCCCTATCGGTATTGCAGGCTCCCGTGGTTTTTTTTGGATTTTCTACGTGAAAAGTACAAAAGCCCATAAAATATAAATAAATGGATATAAATAAATAATAATGGTATGGAAACATTCTACATCATTTTCTGACTTGTAAAAGTACTTCCCTCTGACAATTGGTGCCCTGTAAAGGACATGTTACCTCCTGGATACCACCCAATCATCATAAACAAGTTTTTATGAAAATTACGCAACAAAATCACACACAATTTTACGTTTTTGTACTCAAAATCTCTGTCTTGGACCTCAATCGATCGCTCTCTTCTCATGAAAATAGCTATCGGCTAAGAAAAATCTACAAAAAATCGGTTTTTCTACCATGACTTGGCAGATTCCTACAAATAAAATTTTATTTTGGAATTCAAAGCAAAATATGACCTTTAGGATATAATTTATCTCGAGGATAAATTTTACTCCAAAGTTTATTTGCTCAACAAGGCTTGGTGTGCAACCGGACCTGAGGAAAATAAATTGATGTAAGACAAGAATTGAATAAAATTTAAATGGAGATTTTGTATAGCAATTTCAGGGATTTTTTTTTCTCAATCAAATTTACTGGGCATAAACTTAATCTTCAATATTAGTATTGGCGCAAAATAGAAAAATTCCACAAATAATGCGTTTCTCCCCCTCTCGAGTTTTTCTTCTTTTTTTCAAGTTTTGAATTCCCGTCTATAATATTACGAACTAAACTAATATTGAATGCAAATTTTGATCAATTCATTTTTTTTGTTTCAGGGTGGCGATGTGAAAAGTTATATACACATCTGAAAATTTTAATACCAATGAGAAAAAATGTGTTGTTAATAAGAAGACTCAATGAGAAATATTAAATTTCGATGTTAATGGGAAAATGATGATGGTGTGATTTTATGATAACAATAATTTGATATCAATGAGAAAATATTTATCGAAATTGTGCTGTTAATGAGGAAATTAATATTTAAGTTTCGATGCTAACGAAGAAATTATGAGAAGTTGAAGAAAGTATTAACATTAATCAGATAATTTTATTTTTCTTACAAAATTATAATATTAGAAAAAATTCTAATAAATAATTGAAATTAATAGAAAAATTTGTAAAATTTCATTTTTCATTATAATTAATCCTTCCATTAATATACATATATTTTCATAGATTTGGAAAAAAAACGACATAATGAACCCCCAAGAAATTCCTCCGAATCCAAATGATAAAAACGATGATATAGTAGGAATTATCAATGAAAATTCTAAAACAACGTCAAGAATTACAAAATCTCAAGCTTTTGCTACTTGTACTTACAATACATATTTGAATCAGAGATAACCAGTAGACAATTTAAGAAATAACTCACGGAAACCCCGAATTATGACTCGAATTGTTACATTAAATGATTCAATCACATCTCCTTTCCGACTCTATGAGAAACACCCTCCATCTTCTAACATTCCCAATCGTCTTGGACAAGAAGAGCCTTTAAAAGTAACGAACTCTCCTGTGTCTAACGTACCAGAGCAAGTTTCAAGAAAACGAATTTCATCTCATAAATTATCACTACAAAATGATGGAAGCTTAAAAATTATTTCCAATACTTTTGTTGGTGACTTAATTCATCCAGTACTAGGTAAATTGTCCCGATTGGACCGTTCCGTAGATATTGCTGAAAATTCTTTTAGAAGTTTATCATCAGAACAAGCTAAAGATTTTACGAACTTTACAACTCCGAATGGGCTGCTGCAGACACGTATAGATTTATGTAAAACAGTATCTCATTTGGCATTTGTTAAACCCAATGATTTTTCAAATATGCGTCTGAAAATCTTATCAGATGAAGGATTTTCGGGTCGTTTCAACTCAAAATTACTTGAATTAAAAAGACGAAGTTTTCTACACATATTGCTGGCAATTTTTCTTCAAATCCGACTGATTCTTCTCGAAAATCACAGTATACTTCTAAACAATCAAACATATTGATGGATGTTGGAGTTAAAAATAACATACAATTATGGAAAAATCGGATTTCTCCCTTAGCAACTGTCAAAATCAATAAAGATGCCACTAATCGCGATTCTGAATCCACAAATACTTCCAATAATATCTCAAACTATTCCAATGTTCTCAATAATCCGAGTAGAAAAAATAAATTGAACTCATACATTTTAGAAAAGAATAATCATGGTATGTATATGATCACTTTAAATTCAAAGCAAAAATCAGTACGAAAAATGAATACTACTTCATGTGATAAGCCACAAACAATGTCAACAGACATTGTGGGGGTAAAATGACAGAAATTTGTCAACATTTTAAAGCCAAACATTTTCAATGCGAAGTTATTAGTAAAAAGAAAAATTCATTTAATCAATGTTGCGAACATGGTAAAGGCAAATTACCCTCATTACCTGCAATGCCACAGTATTTGAAACTTCGTTTCGATGGAACCCACCCCAAATCCAATAAATTCTTCAATCGAATAAGATATTACAATAATTCTGTCCCATTTGCGTCATTCAATGCAAATTTAATGAATTACTCGAATCGTCGACCGGGCCCTTATTGTTTTCGAATTCAAGGACAAATTTATTCTCAATTTAATACTACATTATATCCCGATAGAAGTTCAAGCACAGCAGAATAGAATGAGAGATATGAATAATGAAGTACCTCTACCAGAATTATTTTTAGCATTCACCTCGAGATTGGACTTGGATCGTAATCGTTATAATCCACAATGGTCCAATGAAGTGCCTGCTGTTTTTTCCACTGTGGCAGACGGAGAAATACCAGAAGCTTATCTCACTGTACGAGACAAAGATACTAAACAATTAAAAACAATTAGTTCTATAGATCCGAAAGTCGACCCGTGAATTTATCCTTTATTTTATCCCCACGGTACAGAAGGATAGCGTACGAAACTTAAATCTGTTGGTAGAGGAGAGAAGATAAGTAGAGCTGTTTATACGAAATTTCGCATGGCAGTTCGAGACAATGACAATACAAATGTCATTCTTCAAGGCCGGTGTTTATTTCAACAATGGGTTGTTGATCAATATGTAAAAGTTGAACAAGATCGATTCAAATATATTGAAGCGTTTCAATCCAAATTAAGGGCTGATAATTATACTAATTTATTGGATTATCTAGAAACAGCCGCACATAGAGATAATAACCACATTGGAAGAGTCATCATCTTACCATCAAGTTGTACAGGATCGCCGAGATATATGATGGAAAACTATCAAGACACGATGACTATGGTTCGCAAATTTGGGAAGCCCGATTTATTTATAACAATGACTTGTAATCCCAATTGGAGGGAAAACACGGAAAGTAAAAAAGAAGGTCAAACTCCATCAGATAGGGCAGATGAAACTGCTCGTATTTTTGATATGAAGAAAAGACATCTCATTTATTTAATTGTTGATCAGTGATCTTGTGACTCTACGAGATAAATTGAAAACGCCAGAGAAAATCGATTCTATTAATTCAGCTGAAATTCCAGATCCTATCGAACATCCACGTTTGTTTGAGATTGTCAAAAAAAAAAATATGATTCACGGACCATGTGCTGAGTGGTATCAAGAAAAGGGGAAATGATCAAAAAAATTTCCTAAAAATTTCCAAGAGAAAACGACGATAGATGAAGATTCTTATCCAACTTATCAAAGAAGGAATACTCGTCTGTACTATGAAAAAGCTAGTGGGTATGTATTTCATAATAAATGGGTAGTATTATATAATCCTCAATTACTGCTCATACTTAATTGTCACATTAATGTTGAAGTAGTATCATCTATGAATGCACCTAAATACTTATTCAAATATGGGGCATTCCATGGCAACACAACCACCTTGAATTTTTCGGATTCTCAGAATCCTGAATTGACATCCTCGAAGTCAAGTACTAGATAAGTACATGCTTTCCCTAAATTTTCGTTTCTTTAACATAAATTGCTTGTCTACAACATGTATCAAAAGCTCAAATGTTTGAAAAATCATATCTCGCGAACAAATTGACGGATTTTAATAAATAAAAAACAATTTTTTTATTTTTTCATGTACTCTATGAAAAAAAATAGATCAGTACTGCGAGGGCAAGTAATAACCCATTTTCAGAGGTTTGACGTGTTCAAATTCCACTGTTACGCAGGGGCCAGTCGACAATCAATTAATTCTTTTTTTCTTGATAGATAATAATAATTCCCAATTTTTTCGGTATATTTTGAAATGTGATATCGATATAGAGATGAGAAAAAAAATTTGTTTCCATTCCATTTGTTTCCTTTTTTGTTTGTTAGAAATTCTTCTTATTCGACATTAACGGCTGTAATTAACCGAATCACACATGAAACTCACCACTTACTCCTGTATCATATATTTTTACTCAATGGATAACGTAACTCCATTGCCAAATTGAAATAAGTAGAATATAGTAGTTTTAATACCACTTAAATTGATGAACATAGACTTCGAGAAAGAAAAAACGACTTCAAAATCTTTGATTTTCATGTGAGATCGCTAGGTATACATAAGTTAATGCTTTCGTCGACTCTTCTTCGGAAAAACTTCTCCACTAGCCGCTGCTGAATATCTTTTAATTAATAATTATTCATCTTCTCCAGGGATGAAGCAATGATTTTTTTTTATGGCTGGAATGGCCTTCGCACTGTTGAATCTTTGTTTTAGGCTGTCTGGATAATTTTGTGTTCTTCTTTACTATAAAATAAATACATCAAGATTTTTGAAGTGATCTTTCTCCCAGTGAAACAGACCACTCGGTGTGAGGATAGGTTCCCCTTGAGTTATCTGCAGACTCCTTCGCCTCGCTCCCCTCTTCAAAACTGCGCCTACTCTATCACATGCCGTTTTAACATGTGCAGTCGCATGATAATGAGCTTCCGCTTCAATTCCAAAATCATCTTTGTGAGACAAAAGATTTGCGATTTGGTACCGATTCTTATAATCAATTATAATCAATCAATTCAGTAATCAATTTTGTCACTACCTCACAGACTTTTCTTATGTACTCTATCAAAATCTTTTGCATCACGTAAACCGCAGTCTTGTCGTGGACCAGACTATCAGAGAGAAGGACTAGACTTCGATGGTGAATATCACTCCCCTGATGATAATAATAGACCACTGGATGTACAGTGCGATGGTCATTAGTATAATGAAATGATTGGGCTGCGTCCTGAGAAACGAAGGAATAATTCTCGAAGAAATCACACTGAACCAGAATTCCTCCTTCAACTAAATTCTCTTTTCGCTCTTTCACATAGGCTGTTTGCTCAGTGGCAATGAAATGATGAGATTTTAAGGCTTTCAATCGTTCACAAAGTAAATCAATGAATTCAATTGCTGGGAGTTTCTGAGTCTGTAATGATGCTCTATCCACAGTTTGCCACGTTTTGAATTTCATAGTTTCAATCATAGCATAGTTACGAAGTAATTTTTTCAATTCAAGTGATAGCACATCAACTCCCGGACAATTTTGGCATTCATCTAAATGGCACGCAGGCATTGGATTGGAACACATGAGCTTCGCGAGACAAGCTTGGTCGTTCGTAAGAGGAAAAATTGAATGTTGTGTGAGAGTGGAAATATTGATGGCATCCAACATCAATTTGCAGTTTTGGTGGTACGTATAGATGCAGACAACGTGCGTACTATTCGTTCCTGATAATACACAATGTTTTGGTCTCAACTCCGCAAACTTACTGAATCCCATAGGAGATTCCGGATGAGAAGTTTCATATTGTTGATGCAGATCTGCCAAATTTTCAAGTACCAGCTTTTTCTGCATAATTTTCTTCTCGTCATTGATTCTAACGGATACTTTATCTTTAATTCCAGGCATAATTCAACTGTTATTCTCGTAAAACGTGTGGACTTTCTCAATAATTTCATCGGGTAATGATTTCAAAATATCCTTAGTGCCGACGTTTCGAGCTCTGTACAGGGTGTCCCATAGCATGTGACCAAAGTAAATTGCAAATAACTTGCATACAGTAAAATGTAAATAATTGTTCTTTTCTTATTGTACAAGGAACATTCGGCAAATTACAATACAATTACTTTCAAGTGTTCACCATCACTTGCACTACAAAACTCTATCCTGCATTCGAAACTAGTATAGATGCACTGTATTATGTGTTTATCACCAGCTCGGATAGCATCCCTAATTGCGTCTAGCAACTTTCCCACCGGATGCTTCTCATAGCACTTGTCCTTAAGAAACTCCATAGGCAAAAATCGCATGGATTTAAGTCCGGACTGTAAGGCGGCCATTCCATGCCATAGGGTAACCTAAGCCTAACACATGAGTGCCCTAAAAAGGAAAAAACTATTTTAAATACTCCAGCAGTCCTGTGTAGGGCGGCACCATCTTGCGTCAAGTAGAAATTCTTGACTAACTGATTTTTTCGTGCCCAAGGAAAGAAGTTCTTCTTCAAGATATCACAGTAAATATCAGCACTGATTGTTGGACTCTCAATAAATTCAAGGAAAATACCTTTTATTGTAATTGCCGCCCATGCAGTGACTTTTTTCGGGTGTGAGGACTTGGTTTCAATAACGTGAGGTGACTCAGTCCCCCAAAAGCGAAAATTTTGTTTATTTACTAAGCCACCTAAGTAGAAATGTGCTTCGTCCGAGAATATGTTATTCTGTGCCTTCATTTCCTTGGATTCAAAAAAATTGTGAAGTTCTTGGCAAAATTGCACACGGCGAGCCATCAAAAACACTTTCAAAATGCGGTGAAGTGAAGTTTTTGAGACTTTCAAGGTTTGAGAAGCCTTTCGAAGAGTAATATTTGGATATTTTTTTGAATGTTCTGCAGTTGTGCGGTATTTTCATCCGTGGTTACAGTACGTGAAGGACCAGGATGCTNGAGTCTGTAATGATGCTCTATCCACAGTTTGCCACGTTTTGAATTTCATAGTTTCAATCATAGCATAGTTACGAAGTAATTTTTTCAATTCAAGTGATAGCACATCAACTCCCGGACAATTTTGGCATTCATCTAAATGGCACGCAGGCATTGGATTGGAACACATGAGCTTCGCGAGACAAGCTTGGTCGTTCGTAAGAGGAAAAATTGAATGTTGTGTGAGAGTGGAAATATTGATGGCATCCAACATCAATTTGCAGTTTTGGTGGTACGTATAGATGCAGACAACGTGCGTACTATTCGTTCCTGATAATACACAATGTTTTGGTCTCAACTCCGCAAACTTACTGAATCCCATAGGAGATTCCGGATGAGAAGTTTCATATTGTTGATGCAGATCTGCCAAATTTTCAAGTACCAGCTTTTTCTGCATAATTTTCTTCTCGTCATTGATTCTAACGGATACTTTATCTTTAATTCCAGGCATAATTCAACTGTTATTCTCGTAAAACGTGTGGACTTTCTCAATAATTTCATCGGGTAATGATTTCAAAATATCCTTAGTGCCGACGTTTCGAGCTCTGTACAGGGTGTCCCATAGCATGTGACCAAAGTAAATTGCAAATAACTTGCATACAGTAAAATGTAAATAATTGTTCTTTTCTTATTGTACAAGGAACATTCGGCAAATTACAATACAATTACTTTCAAGTGTTCACCATCACTTGCACTACAAAACTCTATCCTGCATTCGAAACTAGTATAGATGCACTGTATTATGTGTTTATCACCAGCTCGGATAGCATCCCTAATTGCGTCTAGCAACTTTCCCACCGGATGCTTCTCATAGCACTTGTCCTTAAGAAACTCCATAGGCAAAAATCGCATGGATTTAAGTCCGGACTGTAAGGCGGCCATTCCATGCCATAGGGTAACCTAAGCCTAACACATGAGTGCCCTAAAAAGGAAAAAACTATTTTAAATACTCCAGCAGTCCTGTGTAGGGCGGCACCATCTTGCGTCAAGTAGAAATTCTTGACTAACTGATTTTTTCGTGCCCAAGGAAAGAAGTTCTTCTTCAAGATATCACAGTAAATATCAGCACTGATTGTTGGACTCTCAATAAATTCAAGGAAAATACCTTTTATTGTAATTGCCGCCCATGCAGTGACTTTTTTCGGGTGTGAGGACTTGGTTTCAATAACGTGAGGTGACTCAGTCCCCCAAAAGCGAAAATTTTGTTTATTTACTAAGCCACCTAAGTAGAAATGTGCTTCGTCCGAGAATATGTTATTCTGTGCCTTCATTTCCTTGGATTCAAAAAAATTGTGAAGTTCTTGGCAAAATTGCACACGGCGAGCCATCAAAAACACTTTCAAAATGCGGTGAAGTGAAGTTTTTGAGACTTTCAAGGTTTGAGAAGCCTTTCGAAGAGTAATATTTGGATATTTTTTTGAATGTTCTGCAGTTGTGCGGTATTTTCATCCGTGGTTACAGTACGTGAAGGACCAGGATGCTCATGCCTACTATCGTCTAGTGTACCGTACTGATCAAATTTCTTAATCATCCTGAAAATACCGATAATTGATCGAAAAATGCGTCAATTTTCAACAAAAGAAGAAAACAAATTTTTTTGGTTAGTTTGTAACGAGATTTTCTCGTTACGGTAAACTGTTTTACCAACACGAAAACCAATGAGTCAAGAATGGTTAGAGTGAGGGACAGAGAGAGAGAGAGCGATATCTAACGCCAGCTGAAGAAGCTGAGCGAGAGATGAGAGTGACATCGAACGGCGGTTCAAGTGAACTGCGCGTGAGGTGAATAGACCAATCAAATAATGCCAAGAGGCGTGGTTTGGGTGAAACCATGCTTCTGAACATTATAGAGAGGCTGTCGATACCCTGTCTGCTTATCTAGAGACTCGCCCAGCTGTGTTTGGGGGAAACGGGCCAACGTACTGGCGTTCCAACTGGCCGATTCTAGAGGCGCTATCGACTTAGACTAGGGACCAACGGCTAGGTGAGAGGACTAGCGCCCCCTCGATTGCCGTCGAGCTGATTGGTGGTGGTGGGGTAACGGATGACCCACCGCCGCTGAGATGTTCAGACTAGGGGGAGAAGGCCCTAGTAGATTTCGAGACAGTCGGTGACAGGCACTGGAGTCGAGCGGATGTAAATCGTCCGGTCCTCGACGACGGTTGTAAGTGGCATTAGTCCATTATGGATTATGGGGGTCCGTTGTGAGGACAAGGTCCGGAACAGCGAGAGGATGGTACGCTTCGGCGTCCCAAACAGAAGGATCGGATTACTTTGAAGACGTGGAGTGTTTTAATTCCATGTTCTCAGGGATCCATCACTTCGGACGAAAGAAGTGGTGTTGCCGTGGATCCGTGGGCCGGGAGTTAGGCCGACTCCTGGAGGCCCGATCGCACGTACCTCCACGACGAGTACTCTGGTTGTTGGCCCGCGATGATAGTACTTTTACCGCACATTGAGGTTGAGTTGGGGTGGACACAGGTGGGTGAGAACAAGTCTCCGGATGCCTGAGTCACCTGCCTCTCAGTGTTCGGCGCTCCGAGGAGTGAGAAGGATTCGCAAGTGATGATCGACTTCTCCAGAGTTGAGCCACTCTGGAGAGGAAAGGAATGCGTCAGAGAAATGGAAACATCCTCGGCGAGAGATATATGGGGTAATGGCTCCTGGAAGATACACTTGATCGAAGTCTCTCGGCTGAAAAGACGAGGGTCGATCGAGTGAATTACTCCTAGTATGGTGGACCTCGCCCACTCTACCGTTTTACGCTGATGCTGGCTCGGCATTGTTAGCCCCGCCACGAAAAGTCCTCAGGGTAGACGAGTTATCCTCTGAGGCCGGTTTACCGTTCGATTTTCCGTGAAAATCCAGCTGGCGCCCGACTTAATTGAGCGATAGAGGAGATGCCCAAAATAGTTTGGGATATTTGCTGGTGGAGCACTGGCAAAAATCCTTTACAAGTTAGTTCATTCACTTTATTTACCGTTTGAGACTCGAATCAGACACTCCAGTGTTTGTGCCATACTTAGAATGAAATGCTCTTATAGCTGCAGGAGCTGAATCTCCTTTTAGGTAATATGATTTGATGAGGAACGATTTTTGTTCGATGGTTAAATTTTCCATTTTAGTGCTGCAATTCCCGAGNAAAAATCCTTTACAAGTTAGTTCATTCACTTTATTTACCGTTTGAGACTCGAATCAGACACTCCAGTGTTTGTGCCATACTTAGAATGAAATGCTCTTATAGCTGCAGGAGCTGAATCTCCTTTTAGGTAATATGATTTGATGAGGAACGATTTTTGTTCGATGGTTAAATTTTCCATTTTAGTGCTGCAATTCCCGAGCGACTGAAGTATGAATGAAATTTCCGGAGAGTCTCCACTTCAACCATATATTAGACTTTAGACTGCACTGCCACCTTGCGGTATTCTACGCGATTTACTTTGGTCACATGCTAGGGCAAAACATTTATTCTGTTAACAAAACCCAAAACCAAGAAGCAAATGGAGAAGTATGATAAAAAGTGAGACTTTTGGACTTTGTTGAAGAAGCAAATGGAGAAGTTTGATAACAATGGGAGACTTTTGGACTGTGATAAATTTAGGCATGAATTTGTTGACAATTCTTTTTACGAAGGACAACATGCGTCCAATAGAATTATGTTTAAATTAATGAGGGAGAAGGAGGAGTTTATATCTTGTTGGATTCAGAATTTGTCTTCAATTGTGATACCGAGAGGAATTTCGGAAGTGATCAGGCTGGGACCTAAGCACGGAATTTCGGATGATGTGAATAGTTTTAAATTGGGAGGTTATATTTCAGAGATTGAAAGAGTGTCTGAGAATATTGAGAAGGATCTGGCAAAGGATTTTAAGGAGGATGTAGTAGATTGCTTGAGAGTTCATTTACATAGGTTGAAGGAGGCTAAATATGGTTGTTTTGGTTTTAATGTTAAGCGGTTCATTAAGGAGAATGAGAATGTTATCATCACGAGGGCGTACAAAGGGCAGGTATATGTGGTAATGGAGAAGACTAGTTACATTGAAGCTTATATTGAGTTGTTGGATGATGCTAACACGTATTTTCAGGTGGAAATTTTTTATATTGAGAGGAATGTTAAGATTAATAATAATTTAATTATGGGTTGGTGGAAGAAAGTATATATTGGCCAGATGGTTCGTGATGATCATAAAATTAAAACGTGTACAATTCCTAGGTTATACCTATTGCCTAAAATCCACAAGCCGAATTTAGCTTTTCGACCAATAGTTTCTTCTGTTGATAGACCATTGCAAAAATTGAGGACATTTTTGGGACGGGTTTTGACCCTTTTAAAGGATCAGCATTCTTAGCACATTAAGAACAGTTTACATTTTGTAAAGAAGTTGGAGAAAGTGGTAATTTCTGAGAGTTACATGTTGGTTTCTTTGGAAGTTGTATCCTTGTATACTAACGTACCAATTGAATTGGTAGCTGATGCAATTATGAAACGGAGAAGTGAATTGGGTGATAGAACTAAAATTCCATATGAACAATTAAGTCACGGAATAGATATAGTCATGAATAATACCTACTTTTCATTCAATAATCGCATTTACAAGCAGATTTTCGGGTTACTAATGGGGTTTCCTTTAGCCCTTATTTGGGCAGATTTAGTTATGGAATTATTAGAGGAGAGTTGTTTGAAAAAATTAAGTTTTTACGTTTCTTTCTTTTATCGTTATGTTGATGACATTTTTACTGGTATTCCGGTTGATCGTTTAGAGGAGATATTGAGGGTTTTTAATGGCTACCACCTGAGACTTCAATTTACTTGCGAATAGGAGGTGGATGGATCTTTGCCATTCCTTGATGTGAGGGTAATTAGGGAAGGGTCGAGGTTAATTTTTGACTGGTACATGAAAAGGACTTCAACAGGAAGAATGTTACATTTTAAGTCAGAACATCTATTGAGTCAAAAAATAGCTGTTGTTCTAAATTTAGCGGATAGAGTTTTTAAGGTGTGCGATCGGAAGTGTATGAAAAAGAATTTGAAATTGGTCAAGAGGCTTTTGATTTTTAATGACTACCCCATTACCTTTATTAACAGTTTATTACCTACGAGGATGGAAAAAAAATTTGAGGAAAGAGATAAAGAGATTTCAGCTAGGCCAAAGTAGTTAGTTGAGTACAAGAAGACATTAGTTATTCCTTTTTCAGAGGAGTTGATTAAAGTGTTAAGGAATTGCTGCTCTAGATATGGGGTGAAGGACATTTCAACGATTGGTAATAGAGCAGGGAATTTTTTTCATTCAACAAAGGACAGAGTTGTGAAAGGTTCAATGTATAATGTGGTGTATATAATTCCATGTAGGGGGTGCAATTAGGTTTATGTGGGCCAGACCGTTTGGTATTTCAAAGAGAGAGAAAAGGAATATAAGAGCGAAAATAATCCAACGTTATATAGAAGTGGGTTGTCAGATCATGTCCAAAATTTTAATCATCTGTTCAATTTTGATAAATCTGTTATTCTAGGAAACTCTTACCGAGGGCATGGGCTAAATAATTTAGAAATATTTTACATTAAGAAGTTCAATGAAACTACGGTTAATTTCATTAATGACAGCAAAAAACTTGGGAACATTTATGATCATATTATCAAACTTTTGTGAGCATTAATGGGTTTTCTGAGTAGTGTTGTTTCCAATTATTCATGGTTAATGGTTGGCTGAGGACAGCTGGGGGCAGCACTGGACGGGTTAGGTTTTGGAGATTGACGGACTGGTTTGGTTAGTTTCTCCTCTGCAATAACACTTGATCTAGGTGGAATTTTTGCTTTTTGGATTTATAAAAATTTGTTTTGGGAAGGTTAAGGAGGGAAAAAGAAGGGGAGGTTTGGGAATTGCAACATTTTTCAGAGGGACGGGGATATTTGATTTCAATTAGGGGGGCTGGTAATACGAGTCTGTCGTTAATGTTTTACGAGGATTAATGGTTTATTTTGGTAGATTATGGAGGGCTACTCACTGGGGTCTTGCAGGCGTTTGTTGAATATTTTTTGGATATATAATTTTTGCTAGTCCTAAAGATCTTATGGACTGATAGGTAAATTGATTTGGTTTATTATTTTTTGTAATTCTTAATTTTTTCGTTATCACGATGATTATTTGAAATAGTTTTGTAATAGAGTTTAGGATTTTATTTTTATTTTCGTGGTTTTGGGTTTTGTTAACAGAATAAATGTTTTGCTCTGATGAAGAGTTCCTACAGAGCTCGAAACGTCGGCACTAAGGATATTTTGGAGTTTTTTATTTCACTGATGTCATTTGAATTGTTGTATCTGCTTTGTTGACCGTAATGGCTGGGAGAACTGTTTGTGATGTTACCGATAGAAATGTCCGCCATGAATGGTGTACGATTTGAAGAGTGATCGCAAGAATCATCGGAGCCTCCAGTCGTTGTTGAATCAGATATCGGGGAAAGGCTTCGATGTGTGGATGAAAATTAGGGGCTGATGGGCTAGGAATATAAGTCGCAGCTTTCTTTGTACAGTCGATACACAGTCGTGAATTCGCCGGCAAGGATGGAAATTTTTTCCGTCACGATTCCGAAATTACATGTAGACCTTTTCCAATGTGACCTCACTCTCCAGGGGCGTGTATTGGATTAGCACATCTCTCGGCATGGCGCATCTTATGAAAAAAATGAGTTGATCAGTCCGATGTATAGATTAATATTAGATTAATGAAGCCATCAATATGGAATTAGTAATGAAGACCATTGAATCTACTCCGACATTCTCATAAACGATCCATTTATCTCAGAAGGGAGTGATTTCAGAAGAACATGTCGTGACTCTATATTTAGCGCTCAACAAGTCCACAACAACGACTGTATGTACACATTCTTTCATGAATGTACTCATGACTATGATAATTTATTATCCACTGAAAAATAAAAATGAACTCCTTCTATTTTATAACTTCTCCACTGGCATATTACAGACAGACAGATTACATACCTGGATCCAAACTGACGAACAACTGAAGGAGAATAACGATTCAGTCAATTTCTAGAGGAAATTTAACACACTGAACAGAGAATGAGGGATGATGCTGCAAGAGCAAGAGTCTCAGGAAAACTGATTAGATTCGTACTCGTTGTAACCCTTGGAGGTTGTATGGAAACACGATTCCACGAAATAGGTAGTTCCAGACCACTTACCGCCTCCTCCCCCCTCTTTCATTCCCCATGACAGCGAATTATATTGTGTTGATAATTTGTGAAATATCACAATCCGATTGAAAGTATACGACAAATACAAGGTCCTCTTCCAAGAACAATCAGACAACGTTCAATTTTCCTGACTGCGTGCCGTATTATTTTTCATTTTTTACGGTTATCAAGGGCGAGAGTTGACACTGGCTGAGTCAATGATACAGTGTTAAAATTGGACACACGTGGGATTTCAACCCGACTGAATGAATTGCGAGTTCTTCGCCCTATTGACTGAGCTATTGCAGGCTTTCATTTTCTATGACATCTACATGACAACGACTTAAGAATTTATCAACTTTATTTTACTTTAATTTTATTTTTTATTTAATTATTAACATCGCTAACATCACTATTAAAAATTTCTATCTGAAATTTGCGGTGTACTTTCCCAAAATTTTTATAAAATTTAATTTCTACTGAAATTTCAAGGAATTTATATAAACTATGAATTTCAATTGTATTTTCCCCTGAAAATGTGTGACACATCAGGAAATTCCGGTAAATATTGTGACGAGGCACATTATTTATTTTTTATTATTTTTCTACATATTTTTTCCCACTACAGACTGCCCCCTAAAAGGTAAATCCCGCCACCGTTGGATACCCCTTCCTCAGATTTTTCCCCTCATCGCCCCTCTACCCCCGCCCCTGGACATCCCGAAGACATCAGCCGAAGGAAGACATCAGTTCCGGCCCCACCCGATCAATTGGAGAAGCCATCGCCTGCTGGAAATTCCCCATACTAGACCCCCGAATATTCAACACCAGCAATAATCCCTTGCGAGACATCCCTGGATTGTGGTCATCGTCACCACTCACCCGTGCTGATTGGCCCCGATTGCTCCCGAATTAAAACCTGAAGGACATCGACACCTGACGAACCCCCACGAATCGCGAAGGAAAAGAAGAGACCGTCACTCGTGCATTAGCTGCCCCGTGAGTCGTCACGTGCCCCGAAAGTTAATAGTGAATACAGTAGAATTCGCCCGGAAGTTATTTGGCGGATAAAAAGAGGACTTTTGATACATCGAGCTCATCCCAGCTCTAGTATTGGTGCCCAGGAAACCCCGAGGTGGAAAGGAGGCTCTCCAGGAAAACGCCCTGGTATTTTGAAGGAGTGCAAGGCGCCGGTGGAATTCCACGTGTTCGCCAGAGTGAAGTCCCATCGTGAGTACGAGTTACCCCCCTCATTTTCCCTCTTGACCCCACAATATTACCCTTCATACCCCCCCAAGGTGAGCCTACACTCTTTTGTTTCTTCTCCATTTAGTTATTCTTCTTATATTTAGTTGCATTCCCTCGACACGACTAGCTTCTCCCCTTTTTCTGCATTAGAGTCACTCCCTTTTTTACGTGTACAAAAGTTGCCTGGCCTTACCCATAACCCTAGATCCAAGTAAAAGGCATTTCAAGCGTCTTACGACTATCTATTATGTAAATTAATAGAAATATAGATATTTAGTTAATTTTATCCCTCATTTGTCCTCATTATTTAATTGCCCTAAATCCCCCTTTTAGGAAATAATATTAATTAAATATTGAAAGGTCACAATATATGGCGCATATATGCCCACTTCCCTCCCATCCATGATAACTCTTTATCTATCGCAGTTAGGAGAAAAAGTTGAACGATAAAAAATGTATATTTTTACATAAAAAGCCTCTTTTGTTTAAAAATTTTTTCTCTATCTGCAACCGTTTCTATGATATGATCGATTAAACAATATAAATGTTATAAATCAATAGACCTGACCACAACTTGTAAAAATCGACGTCGGATTCGGATTCAGCACTTCCGTTAATGTAAATTTCATAGGTAAAATGTAATTTTTTTTCCTAGCGCATACAGAAATAGGGTTAGCGTAGGGCGTACTATTTCTATTTATACTCTAAAAAATAGCTTAAAACAACTTTTTGGTAGCATAAAATTTTTGTGAATTTTTTCAGATTTTCAAAATAGGGCTTTCGTTAATCTACTTCAAAAATTGATAAAAAATTAAAGAATTGATTTTAAAAAATCTGAAAAAAATCAGGGTGGATTTTTCATCGAGTACAATCATGAAAAAAAATGAAACGAATCTGAGATGGTCATGGTTTAAACCGGTTGAACTGACATGAAATGCCCCATATACATGAATTTTCAGGAGATCAATACTGAATGCGATTTAGGGGGAAAAATCATGAAGTTTCAGATTTCAAAAAAAATTCATTGGAATTTCAAATAAATTCAGGCAGAATTTTTACCCCCGTAAGTTTTGCAGGAAAATCCCTCGCGCAAGCGCTCCGGATTTTTAAACCTGCAAAACTTCACACTTTTGTTTGTTTACAACGAAGTTATCGGGAAATGCCCGATAATTTTGAAGCACTCGGGGTATTAATACTGCATAAAAATTGAAAGCCAACGATAGCTTGGTTGGTAGGGCGAGCGAATTCTAATCCGATGATTCGGGTTCGAAACCCAATGGGTGCCGATCGGGTCTCGGACTCCGAGAAATCAAACATTGTCCGCATTTCTTTGGGAAATGACGTTGGAATTTCTGTATACAAACATTGGACAATAGATACAAAAAATGGGAGCACAATGAAATCAAAGGTTCCGAGTGGGGGTGAGAATAAACAACCGATTTCTCGGAATTCAGTTTCCATACGAGCCATAGAGTTGCCTCAATAATAACCGTTTGATTAGTCCTCATCACACACTTGAGTGTTGAATATCTCACACGGTTCATTACAGTATCGTTAACAGAAATTCTCCGACGGTTATTCTCCTGTATTCATTCTCCATCAACTTTAATCAAGGTAAGTGACGGTATAAAATATTTTAGTAGTGAAGTTGTAAACTCAATCGATCGTTATTATTATTTTTTTCCCTTTTTTTGAATGATCAGAACTGTTCTTCATTCCTATTCCACAAGATGCCGCATGACGAAAAATGTGCAAATCCAATGCGAGTTCCTGGGGAGAAAGGTCACTATGGAAAAGACCTGCGTTCAATCTCAGAAAGACTACGACAGACATTTCCATTCTTGCTAGAAAATGGAAAACTATGTAGCTCCTGTAGGAAAAGAGCTTACCTTCCTGGATCATTACCCTCTGAATCTTCATCGGATTGGGAAGTGTCTTCATCGTCGTCAAATGTTCCAGCCGATCGTTGGTCCAGTGCCACACCATTTCTAGTAGACATTTCTACGAGCAATATCGCAGCTTACAATTTTGATGATAGGTACAGGCACATATCACGCGCGTACCACTCGCTCCTGCCAATACACAGTATTTGGGCCTCAATTCCGCAAACTTGCTGAATCCCACCGGAGACTCTGAATGAGCAATTTTATATTTGTCATGAAGATCATTCAAGTTCTCGAGGACCATCTGCTTCTGCATTATTTTCTTCACGTCGTTGATTCTGACTGACACTTTATCCTTCATCCCTGGCATCATCCGACTATTACTCTCATAAAACTCCGGACCTTTTCAACTGACTCTTTGGGCAATTTCCCTTTCAGTTTGTGATTTCCCAGCCTTCGCAAGTGTTGAAGCAAATATTCCTCTCTGTTTTCGCAGTTGTTTTGCCCTTATAGCCATGTACCTTATCGTACCAAATTCACGGCTCACCTTTCGCTCACTCCATGAAGGCGGAGCAATAGTCAAGAGTTGAATATGTTCAGAATATTCTGTCATCGTATTGAATTTTTGCATGAGTCCATCCAACATTTCTTCCAATTCCAATTCTCGTGGAGAACGAAAATTTGCTAGAATGTTCCTGTGGTGCTCTGTCTCTGAATCATCATCTGCTGTTGGAGCATCGTACTCTTCTGAAGCTTCGTTGAAAATCACATCCCCATCAGGATCAATTGAATGGAAGGAATTACATAATCTCAAAGAACTCTC
>NW_021681040.1:0-191 GCF_001412515.2 Diachasma alloeum
CATCAGCTGATCCATTATTTAATTTAATCGACTTTTTAGCGGCTCGAAGAATCGTCCTGAATATAACTTTTTCCTTAGGCTTTCCCCTCTTCTTCATCCCTAAACCTGATATCTTTAAACCTGTACCTGATTTCTTCACTCTCGAACTTGATTTCCTCACACCTAAACTTGATTTCTTCACTCTCGAACTT
>NW_021681040.1:269-1132 GCF_001412515.2 Diachasma alloeum
CCCCTCTTCTTCATCCCTAAACCTGATATCTTTAAACCTGTACCTGATTTCTTCACTCTCGAACTTGATTTCCTCACACCTAAACTTGATTTCTTCACTCTCGAACTTGATTTTCTCACGCCTAAACTTGATTTGCTCACTCTCGAACCTGATTGTCATACACCCATACCTAATTTCGTTTTAGCCTTTATCGCGTTTGTTACAAATAAGGCTGCCGCTTTTTCTCCTGGAGTAGCATCTGAGGCTGAAATACGTCGCCAAGCTTTTTCTGCAAGCACCCGATCAGCCTCGTGTCGCACTGCAATGTTTTCACGATTTTTCGAATATGCAATGTCATGAACTTTACAGGCTGAGTCAAGAGGATTGATCCCAGGATCTCCACGAGCTAATCTTTTCCCTAATTTGGTACCTGGCCCACAATACTGATAACCTGGCAGATGCAATTCAACGGGGAGGTTGTTAATTATTTTATTCATTAAACCTTTACCCTTCTTGCGAGTAGTGTGCACAATCATGTCTGTAACGGAACTGAGTGATTTTGCTATAAAACCCTCAATTTATAGGTTTTCTCTTCAGTTGACATAAAGATGGAGTTCAGTACACATCCCAGCAGTTTACCAGTTATTAACTTTGATTCAGTGACGGCGAAAGATATCAATCAACCAAAACGTCATGGTTCATTGTTACCAAATAGTATCCGTGCAGTTTTCTGTGGGCCATCAAATTGTGGAAAAACTAATGCTTTGCTGAGTCTTATAATTCATCCTAATGGCTTGAGATTTTCGACTATTTATGTATATTCAAAGTCTCTCAATCAACCAAAACATCAATTTTTACCAAATTTACTGGAACCTCTGAATGAC
>NW_021681040.1:7934-8272 GCF_001412515.2 Diachasma alloeum
CCCTCTTCGAGACACTGTTGAATTTTTCAAAGTGCATGCTTCTGGTTTTACGATGTTGGTCTTCTGGAGATCTCAGCACAACACTTCAATGTCACTTTTCAATTGAATGATTCTCTTCAATTGGTCGATATCTTTCAGCAGACGCTCAAGTCTATGTTTCAACTCACGAGTTTTGTTCAAAGCTTGTTGTCGTTGAATGAAATACTTCTTCATGAGGCGGGCTGCAAAATACTGATGCTGTGCCCTTGACCTTGGAGTGTTATATAATCCTCCCCCCCACTCCTTTTTTTCTCATAGAATGAAGGGGCGGGGGTGATCTTTTAAAAAAGTGAAAGTTT
>NW_021681040.1:11339-41257 GCF_001412515.2 Diachasma alloeum
AGTCTATGTTTCAACTCACGAGTTTTGTTCAAAGCTTGTTGTCGTTGAATGAAATACTTCTTCATGAGGCGGGCTGCAAAATACTGATGCTGTGCCCTTGACCTTGGAGTGTTATATAATCCTCCCCCCCACTCCTTTTTTTCTCATAGAATGAAGGGGCGGGGGTGATCTTTTAAAAAAGTGAAAGTTTCCCTCAACCCTGCATAAAATGTTTTCTCAACATTTCCTGAAATTGCTCTGCTGTGATGACTCATTCTTCTTATCTCAAGAATTCAAGGAATGTCACACTTTCTCTTTTCCAGGAATTGTACAAAAAAAAAAGATTTATTACCTTTTGCACTTAACCCTTGCTGTGATGACTCATTCTTCTTATCTCAGGAATTCAAAGAATGTGACACTTTCTCTTTTCTAGGAATTGTATGATTTATGACCTTTTGCACTTAACCCTTGCTGTGATGACTCATTCTTCTTATCTCAGGAATTCAAAGAATGTGACACTTTCTCTTTTCTAGGAATTGTATGATTTATGACCTTTTGCACTTAACCCTTGCTGTGATGACTCATTCTTCTTATCTCAGGAATTCAAAGAATGTGACACTTTCTCTTTTCTAGGAATTGTATGATTTATGACCTTTTGCACTTAACCCTTGCTGTGATGACTCATTCTTCTTATCTCAGGAATTCAAAGAATGTGACACTTTCTCTTTTCTAGGAATTGTATGATTTATGACCTTTTGCACTTAACCCTTCTTATCTCTGATACAATCTCAAGAATGTTAAAAGTCCCCCTCCCCCCAATCGACGAAACGTGAAATCCGCGAACAAAAACCGCGAATCAAAACCGCGAATTAAAGCCGCGAATTACAACCGTGAATCAAAACCGCGAACTAAACCGCGAATTAATGCCACGAATTAAAACCGTGAATCAAAACCGCAAATCAAAACCGTGAACTAAACCGTGAATTAAAACCGCGAACTAAATCGCGAATTAAAACCGCGAATTGAAACGCGAATTGAAACGCGAATTAAAACGCGAATTAATTAATTCCATCCCACCACCCATTCGCGGGTCACCCCCAGACCCTTCCCAAAATGGTTGGGCCAGAACCGGCCCTATACCTCTACTAATATATGTACCCGTTCATACAAAGTTTTGGAGATCCTATTCTAAAAAGAACATACGCCGTAAGCTGTAGCGTAACGCTCATTCCTCGAATTTCATTGGTCGAACATTCGGGTCTGCCCGCATGTGTTCGACTTCAGTCGGCTTTTGGTTTTCGTGTCACGATTTGTCTTTAACACGCGCGCTCAAGCGCGCGATCGTTAAATTGAAAAAGGGAATTGCTAGCGATCCACACGGATGCTTACTACCAATGGAATTGGTAGAAATAAAAAATTAAAATACAAATAACTCATAAAGTAACAATCACATGCCTTGTGGAATATAGGAGCGGTCACCCGCTTGTTTTTTTTTGGTTTAGTTTTTTGATTTTTTGGACTCACGATTTCAGAAGTTGCCGGTTTGATAATTCCGGTTAAAAATTTTCTGGCGTCCACGATTTAATTTTTTCAAGTCTAATTAGATTTAGGGGAAGAAGGGCCAAGTCAACGAACATTTCGACACCCATAAAATAATGTCAGGTTACAAAACATTTCAACAAATGTGTAAAATGTCATGCTTTCTTGTAAATTTAAATATTTTTTGCCGGAAAAATGATGGATTTGCATCATTTCTATTACAACCTATTGATTCCGATATGACTCGGATCTGATTCAGTTCTTATCAAAATCATCTCGACCATTGCGCCGGGAGTTTTCTTACGAAAAAGTGTTAATTTGTTTTTCAATTGTCTCTTGCATAAGATACCCAACACATCTGAAATTTTTCCATCCATATTTTTCATACTATTCGTACTTCTTTTAGCCTAATAGAGGAACAGCCTAAATTCATTGAATTTTCGTCGTGAGAATGTAGGATATATCAAGCATATCTTCAGAAGCTAGAATTTAATTCATTTTCAAGTCTCCATCCAAATTGACGATTGCAAGAACATTGGAAAATTTTCGTAAAGAAGTGTTTACCTCTGTGTGATGAATTAGATGCTAACATCATATCGTCCTGTAACTGGGGTGGATTCTTGCTGAATTCCCTGATGATCGCTTGGACAACACGCCCAAGATCGCTGTGAACTGTGAACTGTACAGAAATAGTATATTACATCAAAGGAGCGAAGAAGTTATTTTTTGCTGAATGTATGTATAATCACACCAATTAGAAAATACTCCCATCACATGTGATGTTTTATGATGCGAGGCACAGAAACCGTATTCCAACAAAATGAAATTAGGTTAGAATGTTGATTTATCGGGCCTATATCCATAAAACATACCTTAAAATCCCCGCAATGATAGAACAATCCAATAATTCGCATTGTCACATGAATAATGGGATAATTTCTCCACTAGCGAAAGGACGTTTTGTGCTAGATTAGATTATATGACATTTTCCAAATTCATTTTCTCCTTCTTCTAGCTAATTTAAGCTAAATTAATCTCTCTAGCTCTGTTTTCATTATATTGGTAGATTGTGGCAATGGTCCTAGGGTGAGCAGGGCAATTTCTGGACGGGGGTCAGTTACTGGACGATTTCAACTACCATTAAATATGCCATCAATAATTGAATGGAAATTCTAGTGATTATTTAACCTTCCAATATTATCACTCGTCTAGAATTATCTTATGATTTTTCTTTTTCTACTTATCGACATTTAAGAAAGGAAAAAAAATAAATCGTCGTGAGGTACAGTGGTGGACCCCAGTGGCGCAGTCAGTAGTTAGTCAACGCGATACAGTGCTATCAGAGAATGTGAAAAAAAATGCTTTTCGGATGAATAAACAAGGTATGTACCACATGATTACTGTTTACAAAGATGATTCGTCATTTTTTCAATCACCGAAATCGAATTTTCAGTGAAAAATCATTGTATATCATCGTCTATTTTCTGACCACGGAAATCTAACCTACTTTCAATTTCTGGACGCACGATTTTCAATTCCTGGACGCAGAATAATCTATCCCAATAACTTGATGCTTTTCACTCAGAATTGAACTGAAAATTTATCCATTTATTTATATTTCTTTTTTAGATGCCAAAACCAAAGAAGGGACAGGGGAAAGTCCTCAAGTACACCGATGAGAATTTAAAGAAGGCACTGGAGGAGATGAAGAATGGAGTGATAATTGGACAAGCTGCTAAAAATGATGGTATTCCCAAATCGACATTACACGCAAAATCCACAGGAATTAGTCAACCGGAGATTGGGAGAAGAGGTCCTTCAACAATGTTGACGAGTGAGGAAGAAGCTCGTTTAACAAAATGGATTGTCGACAAAGCTAGGCTTGGGTTCCCGATGCATCCCTAGGAGGTAAAGAATGCAGTCCAAAAGGTATTGAAAGAAGTTCCAAGGGACAATCCTTTTAACGATGATAGAACCGGAGAAACTTGGCTGCAACTCTTCCTAACGAGACATGAGGAAATTCGTTTAAAAAAACCGCAAGTTATTTCGAAAGGCCGGGCATCGGTGACAGAAGACGAAATTCAAGAATGGTTTGGAAAACTGTCCAGCTATTTGGAAGAAATTGGAGAAGTGAGTGTCTTGACGCGACCTGGTAGTATTTTCAATGGAGACGAGACAGGAGTTCGACTTTGTCCTCAACTTGGCTGACTCTTGGGGGAGAAAGGTGAGAACAATTTTTATAAAATTGCGTCAAGAAAGGAGAAAGAACAACTCTCAGTGCTTTGCACAATTTAAGCTGCTGGCGTGGCTCTCTCTCCAATGATCCTGTTTCCTTACAAGAGAATCCCATTGGCGGTAAGTGAATCATAATGTTCCTGATGATTGGCCTGTAGGGAGATCTGATTCTGGCTGGATGGTGTCCTCGACGTTCTCCTCATATATTGCAAACCAGTTCTATCCATGATGTCTCCAAAATGAGGTGGAATTCCAGTGATCTATTTTCTCGATGGATATAGTCACATATGTCTCTGGAATTGAGTGATTTTTGTATAGAGCACCATATTATCGTGTATTGTTTGCCTCCTAATTCTACTCATATTCTACAACCATGTGACGTTGCAGTTTTCAAATCATTGAAAACTAAATGGATAGGAGTAGTTCATGACTACAAATAACAGACACAGAAATCAATAACAAAATTCACATTTGCTCCACTTTTCAAAAAAGCATTCGAGCAAATCAGTGAGGACTCCATCAGAAATGGATTCAGAGCCTGTGGAATCTATCCATTCGACGCTAATGCTGTAGATTATGATAAATGCATTTCGACTCGACGCAACAGACTGAATGGAAACTCAGTGGAAAATGTTGATGCGCCTCCTCACACCCAGAATGATCAACTCACATTGGGTGATTTTATGAGGAGTGCAGCATCTCCCCCCTGCTATTCAAGTGACCCTGGGGCCAGCCATGAAGATGATGAAGACACCAGACTGCTGGGAGTAGAGTGCCTTCTACACGCTCTCGAAGAGTATCTCTGTCACGTCCTCATCGGGTAATAAATAATCCTTCGGATAGTCCTACCTTAAATGCCCTGGGAGGTGCCGCCTGTACTAGTCCAAGATTTGATCTCCTTCACTTGGATGATACTGCGCTTATTGAGTTTGATGAGAGTCCAAGTAGTTCTACTGATTATGAAGAGATTATTAATTTACTATCCTCCGCTTTAGACTCGCCTTGACGAAGTTCTCTGCTTTTCCCCTTCCTTCTTTTCCCAGGCACCTTCTGAGCCTCTTTCTCTGCTTCTTCTGCAGAGGATATTTTTCGAAGTAGATGATCCCCGCGAAAGCTGAATATTTTAATCCCAGTGTATTCATTCATTTTCCAATAAAAAAACATCACATGTTTGCATAAACGATGAAAAAAATATACCTTCCCACCAACCGTCCCTCAATTGGTCTCCCACCGTCCAGTATTTGGCCCAATCGTCCAGCAATTGGAGGTTTCGGCTGCATTTAATTATTTATCGATTTAATTATTCTTTGCTTCATTATTTTGATACCAAATAATGTTTTTCTGTTAGTTGACACATTCTTGAAGGTATAGAAACAATCATATCGTCATTTAGGTGATTTTATGATTTTAGATCTTACAATAAAAATAGAATTTTCCTCAACCGTCCAGCAATTGGCCTGTTCACCCTACTTATCTTCGAGTTACAACATTGAGAAGGTATTCATGTTGAAGACTGAAAGGGATTTGATACATAGTACATTAGATCACTAGTGCACGAATTTCGTTTTCGACGAATGTGAAGTTCACAGGCCGTGCTGAAGGTGAGGTCTATAGCACATTTGTTTAAAACAAAATTTATGCCGGAGTGGTCTATAATATTTTATATCACTCCGAACAAGTCTCACAAAGAGAGGTCACGCATTTCAGGTCACCGATTTGGCTGGGTCTCTGTGTATTTCAAGAGGTCCACTAGTAGAGTGCATCCCTAAATCCCTAGGATGCACAACTCGGAAATAAGGGAGAAATTCCTGTTCAAACTTTTGAGTTCAAGACCCAGACCGGATTTTTTTTTCTTTATTTTCGCAGAAAATGTTCTTTTTAGCACAACTTAATCTTTCAAAACATAAGTGCGGAATTTTTGTATCATTGCAATCAAAAAATGTAACAGAAATTGAGGAAGAAGTAGTAAATTTTATCGTTTTCAGTCACTGTCAGTTGTACAATTTTTTGGATGATAATTATCATAAAAACAAACAAAGCATAAATTTACCTTGCATCTACTACAAGAGATGAAAGCTGTATTTTTGCAAGCCCAGGGCGTTTGCGATTTATCAACGGGAAAACATACCTCATTGACATTCTGGAAAATGTTTCTTTCATCGGATAGTTTAGATGCAAACCATGCGTATTTGATCATTGACTCAAAAACCGGAGCTGATAATTGATGATGGATCAATGAGTGGATACGTATCGCATCTTCGCGAGATGCGATTACACGTTTTTCTGCAACCAAATATGTGCAGTTCTGAATTGTCTTGATGAAATTTTTTATCTGCCTATGCAAATACACATCACATGGTTGACAGATTGCAGTACATTTCGAAAAATAAAAAAAAATCTGGTGTGGGTCTGGACACAAAAGTTTGAACAGGAATTTCTCCCTTATCTCCGAGTTGTGCACCCTAGGGATCTAGGGATGCACTCTACCGATGGGCCTCTTGAAAAACACAGAGACCCAGCCAAATCGGTGACCCGAAAGGCGTGACCTCTCCTTGTCAGTGTGAAGCATGCTGCGCGGAGCGCAGAATAATAAACTCGACTTATTGTACGGAATTATATAAAAACTTTTTTTTGGAGATTATGATTCATCCATTTCTCTCAATTATAATATTATTCTATAATTACTTTGTATTGCGGTACCTAAGGGATAAGTCGACTTCTCGCTTGGTTTTAATCAATGAAATTATATATTTTCATCTGGAATTTTCCTGCCAATGTAAAAATTGGCGTTTGCAAAGACGTAAACTCGGCAGTATAATGGGGTACCGCAACAAAATTCAACTTATAACCACTGAACATGCTCCTCCTCTTTCACGATTGACAAACATTTTAACAATAATTATGACCCCTGAATCAATATCGACGAAATTCTTGTCAAATACCATCTGAGATATATTGGGGTACCTGCCTCCTATGTTAACCATCAATAAAAAAAGAAAAGTTTTGACTCTTGAAACCAACATAAGTATTAAGGGTCCTCGCGAAATACGTTCATTGTTAATGTCATGAATGCTTATCGTCTTCAGTAACTGATTTGCCGCAAAGAATTATTCGCGAAGAAAAAAAATTGATAGCATTAAATGCAGACGTCTTCAGCACAGTTTTTGAACCAAAGTGTGTATGTTAATTTGTAAAAAAAAACGGAGATATTGCGAATACTATTTGAGTGACAACGAAAAATCAATTTATCTCAAGATTAAAATCATAATGTTAAGTATCATACTAAGGAAAATTCCTTCTTAATTAGAAGGCACGCTCGACTTTGAAAAAAATGTAAAAGCGGTGATATTGTTTCAAAGTCGCACTGTGGAATCAAGAGCGTCGCCATCAGTTTATCGTTTCGGCCTTTGGAGTCGTATATTAGGCTGTCGAAAAGGCTCGTTCTTAATGTGACATCACCGGAGTTTCGTTCAAGGTTAAAGGATATCATCCAAGAGTAGAAACCTGTAATTTAAGGTTCTTCTTGTCTTGGATTTCTATCCGCCAAAACTGAAGGTTTAAGCAGTTGATTCAAGGTCTTACTTCATTAAATTGCAATCATCTCACATAAGACCCATTCTCTAGTGGGAACCATGAGCTATATCACCAACTATGTACAAATATTTAGAAAATCTTGGGGCAAAAGTTGCACCAGATTTCATATTCCCACGAAAACATTTATTCTGCAAAAAATTTCAGCTAGTTTAAATGTTGAAATTCATGTAGAAGTGATTCCTCTAATATTCCTGTAGAAGCCGGGCTCTAGTGTACTGGCGTACAGTGCAGTTGTGGTTTTTTTTACTCGTCCTTTTTTTACCCCAATTCAGCATAATTAAGTTACCCTCATAGGTTTTGTGAGCACCGTTCGAGAGAGGAAATTGACAACTCACCGCTGAACAATTAAGTTTTATTCACTCCACGAATTCCGAAGTACCCTGCCGCGCTGAACACATGATGTCGTCGCTAGGTTAGGCGTTGTGTTGACTATGGATAACCGCGCGGTGGTAAAACCAGTCATTAACGTCACAAAAGTGAACAGTAAAGCCATTTCTCAGCGCGATACTTGACCTATCAGAATTCCCAAAGGCAAAAACACAGACCCCTCGTGCAGTAACAGTGAGCGTGGTAGTGTATCGGTGTTACACGGTCTCGGACATAAACAGAGATCAGCTGACGTCCCTAAAGTTGGTAGACTGACCAACGTTGATCTACTTAACAAATACCCTGAAAAAGGACAAAGAACACTCCAGGGCGTGGTGGTTCCCGTTACTAATCCTAAGAGAAAGGTGGATGACTCTGACGCAGAGGAATCGGACAAGGGTTTTTTGCAAAGATCCCCAAAAATCTTAAAAATGCTTCCCGCAACCACACAATATGCTCAGTCTCCCGCCCAATCAGTGAATGGTCAGAATTCAACGGTGCAATCGGAGGGGACCCCTCCACTCTCTCCTGGATCCCTGAAAATTATTGCTCGAATTGAAGCTCTTTCTAAACAAAACAATCAAGCAACTGAAAACCTTTCAAACCAGCTTAAAATCCTGGAGCAGTCTATCCACACCAAGTTTGAGGAACAAGACCGGAGACTGGAAACTATCTGGGGTCAAGTGAAGCTGTTGAGGGATGAAAAAGAACAGGAGAACCTGCTAGAAAGAGTTGAGGTCTTGGAAAAAGCCAAAGATAGTGGCAGCCCCGAAGCTAATGAGTACTTGGTTGACTGGCTGTCTCATGTGACAGAGAGGCTCGAACGAAAGGAGAAGTCTGAGAAAAAATTCAATCTCATTTTCAGGGGCCTGGACGTTCAGTCAGCTGATACTCTCTCTGCAATTGTAGCTTATTTTACCTCAAATTTCAAAATGAAAAACACCCGAAGTGAGATAGTGAGTGTGACCCCCCTTGGTGATGAAGGCCTCCATTGCTTCCGTGTTACACTGAAGAGCCTGGAGTCGAAGGATTTTATACTCAAACAGAAAAGCACATGCAACAAAAACTCCTCTATCTATATTGATCAAGATCGCACTCCTCTGGAACGAGAAATAGCCTGGAGAGTAAGACAACTGATTGAAGCCAAAAAAACACTTGGTATTCCAGCCAAGGTTGGTTATAGAAAAGTCTGGTATGATGATGTGTGGCACCACTGGGATCAAAGGACAGGTGTTTTCAAACCTGCCCCCCAAGACGATGGAAGCCACAAGCCTCATGATAAGAGGAATGTAAGTAGGACTACGCTACAGGCTGCCGCTGGTCAGGGTTTAACCCAAAAGCAGCCTCTCATGAAACATTAAATTACTCCCTCTGCTTATGATTAATTGTCCAATTTCCTAGGCCCTCTTAATATTTTGGAATTCGTAAGGTATTCAAAACGCCTGTTTCTGCCACTGGAGCCATGCAGTCAGAACTGCAAAAAAGGTCGTAATAGTGGCGGCCTTTTGCTATTGACGATGAAGGAGTACGAGGTGGTCATACTGGATAGAGACAGATGGTGGATTTTCGCTCGACTCTCCCTCAATGAGTCAAGCTTTACAGTGGGTCTAATATACATCCCCCCGTATAAGAAAACAGAGGATTATGTTGCTGTCATCGACCTGGTTCGAGTAGTAATTGGAAACATCGTGGAGCAGTTCGGAGACGAGCCCCTGTTGATCGGGGGACATTTTAATGGCAGGATCGGCCAGCTGAGTGATTCTATTCCGGAGGAGCTGCTGCCTGATTCTGTGTTAGTGAGTGAACGTGCTGCTAGTGATTGTGTGAAGGAAAGAGAAGGTTATTTGATGGATGCGATGAATGATAACTGTATGTTTGTTTTGAATGGGAGATCCCCAGGGGACTGTCCTGGGCAGCTAACCTTTTGTAATCACCTCGGCTCTAGCACCGTGGACTATTGTTTTGGAGATATCCAGCCCTGGAGCTGATAAAGGAGTTATTTGCTTTTGACGAGATCTACTCCTCAGATCACTTGCCCATTTTTCTCTCTTTGTTCGTGCCTGGCCTTAAACCTGTTAAAGAAACCTCTGATTCTGGGGAAACATCCTCCACAATGAAAATTAAATGGATTCCTGAAAATGCTCCTCATTTCGTGACAGGGCTGAAATATTTGTTAACGAATGATGCTGCTTATCTTAATGCCACCATTGACTCCAAAAATGACTTTATCATTAATAGCGTAATTAACGGTGCGAGCAGGCTGGGATGGTCTCTGTGGCTAATCTTAGGAATCATAAAAATCAATTAGGCGTTAATTCTATTCCCACAAGAAATGCCAAATGGCTGGATGTTGAAACGAAAGTCAGCAAAAATAATGTTAACAGGGCTTGGAAATTGTACATAAAGAATCGTGGTTTTTCTGATAAAGGACGTGATAATGAGTTGTTACTTGAGTTTCGAATTGAGAGGAAGTTGTTTAAAGAGTTGATTAATAAGAAGAAGAAATTTTATTTTGAGGAACTGAGAATGAGGATCGCTAATGTTAAAAAAATCAAAGAATTTTGGAGGGCTGTAAGAGAAATAGGAATTAAATACTTAGGGGCCAACATGATCTCGAAAGCCGAATGGGAGCACTTTTATGTCATGATTTATCCCCCTCGTGTACGATGCATTTTGTCACTCACGGATGTTAGACATCCTATATTAGATGCTAAATTTACGATGCTGAAGTTGGAAATGGCACTCAGGTCTTCTAAAAATAACAAAGCCCCGGGCCCTGACCTCATTCCCAATGAGCTATAGAAGGCTCTCCCTCTGTCAGGTAAAGAGTTTTTACTGCAGCTTTTTAACGATGTCTTCGAATCGAATTCAGTCCCTGGAACCTGGCCATGTGCTGCCCTGTCGATGATACACAAAAAAGGTCCCAAGGAGGATTCGGCTAATTACTGAGGGATTGCTCTTACCAACATCCTAAAATTGTTCACGAAAATTCTCTCTTCTAGATTGGAGGCCTGGATGGAGTCGGAGAATTTACTTCCGGAGTCTCGAGCGGGTTCAGAAGGGGTAGGGGTTGTGAGGATCAGGTCTTCACTCTTCTGACGTCGATTCCGATGCACCTGAGGCTGCCTAGTCGCTCAGTACTGGCGGTCTTTGTCGAATTCAGGAGGGCGTTCGATTCTGTTCCTCACAGCCTCTTATGGGCTAAACTCATCCATCTAGACTCAGTTCCAGCATCATCAAAATTTTAATTAGCATATGCGACAATGCCACGGGGCAGGTGAAACGGGGGGGAAGTCCTCGGCCAGGTTTGACATCACGGAGGGCATCCTACAGGGGGAAATACTGAGTCCACTGCTCTTCATCTTGTATGTGTCGGACTTTAAGCAATACTTCAGGGACAATGGATGCAGGGGACTCAGTATCGATGCCCACACGGACCTCTTGATGCCGACTTACGCCGACGACACGGCCATTCTCTGCCACAGTTACTCCGATGTTAGAAATAAATTAGTTTTGTTCAAAAAATACTGTGATATGAATGGGCTTGTTATCAATACATGCAAAACCAAAGTTTTACCATTTAGAACTAGTGGAAGGATTAGAAAAGCTAAGAAAGAGGCATTCTGGTATGATGGGAAGAGGATCGAGACGGACAAACAGTACGAATACCTGGGGGTTCTGTTAGAAAGCAACATGAGAGGTCTTGGCACGATCAACTTTGCAATCAAAAAGGCAAAAGCAGCTATCGGAGCCACAAAAACTATTCTGATAAAATCCAAGTCCATTGCGTGGTGTACTAAGCTCAAACTGTTTGATAGTGTTGTAGCCCCGACCCTGCTGTACGCAGTTTCGTCCTGGGTAGTGGGCCACTTTGATATCCTCGAGAGAATTCAGAATGACTTTTTCAAGCAGATGCTGCTTCTGCCTGCCAATACCCCAGGTTTCGTGCTTAGACTTGAGCTGGGTTGAAGCCATCTATCAGCCAGGGCCCTCGATTTCACGGTCAACTGGGTAATCAAAGTCCTTAGTATAGGAGAACATCGTCTACCTCAAATCTGTCTAAATCGCTTGACGTTTCTGTTGGACAAACCCTCAAACAAGTCTGATCTTAATTGGCTCTCAAAACTTAGAAAGATTCTGGAGGAATTTGATATGGGTTCTTTATGCTTGAACTCTGATCTTGAAGTCTGGCTTGACAACAAAAGTAAAATAATTTCGAGATTCAAAGACAATATGAAAGCTTAAAATCTGACTAGATACGAAGAGAGTGAATCTTTCCAACTGAAAATCCCACGGGACATCTCGCAGGGAACTGCAGGGTACCTTCTTCTACATTGCCCAATGGCCTTTATCCGCATGATCGCTCAGATCCGCTGGCCAATATTTTTTCTGGTAGATTCATTTGTAAAGAAAATTTACAGACTCAATCTTAAAGACTACTGTAGACTCAGTTCTTTAGAGCTGGAATCTGTGGCTCATATCTTAGTTAGATGTCCTTTCTACCAAGAGATTAGAGTCAAGCATTTCGATGCCCCGCTTTTAGACATACATGAGCCTGATGTCTTGCGCACAATACTAGAAATCGATAATCCTAAACAACTGAAAAAACTGGCTCTGTTCATGATTGAGGCCCTGGAATTTCATGAGGACGTGGTGGGCATGGAGTAAAGTGATTTAAAGTACATTGTAAAGCTCTGTAAGACTCTGTTAACTCGGTAAATACCCTGTCAACCCTGTAAATCGTCCGATTCCCTTTCTTATATTCTAGAAATCAGCCTTATTTGACCCTCTGTACCTAAGAGAACCGAAATTTCCACAGCGTATTGTGTTAACATCGATTCTCTGACATTAACAAGACTCGTATCATTATTATTACTATTATTATTAAGACTTTGTCTCGATTGTATCTTCCTTTTTATTTCTTTCTTCGTGTTCGCTTCACCACAGGCTGCGCTTGACATGTGTTATAGCTATTTTGTTTTATAATTATTATTATGTACACTCAATCTGAAAGCTTCTCCCCGTGCAAAAAGAGTGTCATTAGTATGTAAACACCCCCGGGGCACGTATTCTAAATAAAATGGATAAAATATTCCTGTAGAAATGAAAGTTTTAATAAGAATTTCCTAACTGGCGCAATTCCCTTTTAAAAATATCCAGGCGTAACGAAAATTGTCACCGTTTTTCGCCGCATAGCTTGGCTTTTTTAATTAAAAAAAAAAATTTCAAATGTATAATAAAAAAAAAAATTATTAAAAAAATTTTAATTTAAAACTTAAAATTAAAAAATTATATATATATATATAAAAAATTGAAAAAAATAAGAATAAAAATAACAATAATAATAAGAATAATGACGATGATAATTTAATTTTTTAAAATTTAATTTAAAATTTTTAATTTTTAATTTTTTTTTTTTAATAATTTTTTTCATTGCATATATATGGGGCATTCCATGTCAATTCGGCTGGTTTAAAACCTGACCATCCCAGATTCGTTTCATTTTTTTTCATGATTCTACTCGATGAAAAATCCACCCTGATTTTTTTTCAGATTTTTTCATCAATTCTTTAATTTTTATCGATTTTTGAAGTAGATTAACGAAAGCCCCATTTTAAAAATTTGAAAAAATTCACACAAATTTCAGAAATAGAAATAGTACACCCTACGCTAACCTTATTTCTGTATGCGCTAAGAAAAAACTTATATTTTATCTATGGAATTTACGTTAACGAAAGTGCTGAATTCGAATCCGATGTCAATTTTTACAAGTTGTGGTCAGGTCTATTTATTTATAACATTGTTATTGGTTAATCGATCATATCATGGAAACGATTACACATAGAGAAAAAAATTTCAAACAAAAGATGTTTGTTATGTAAAAATACACATTTTTTATTATATAACTTTTTCTCCTGCGATAGATAAAGAGTTATCATGGATGGGAGGGAAGTGGGCAGCACGTTAACATTTGCGCGGATGTTGGGGCGCTCCGATGCGTTTATTGGCAAACTCGATCGAAATGGAGGAGAATGGTTCAAACGAAAAATGTTCATCATTGAATTTGACATATAANGTGTGAAGGAAAGAGAAGGTTATTTGATGGATGCGATGAATGATAACTGTATGTTTGTTTTGAATGGGAGATCCCCAGGGGACTGTCCTGGGCAGCTAACCTTTTGTAATCACCTCGGCTCTAGCACCGTGGACTATTGTTTTGGAGATATCCAGCCCTGGAGCTGATAAAGGAGTTATTTGCTTTTGACGAGATCTACTCCTCAGATCACTTGCCCATTTTTCTCTCTTTGTTCGTGCCTGGCCTTAAACCTGTTAAAGAAACCTCTGATTCTGGGGAAACATCCTCCACAATGAAAATTAAATGGATTCCTGAAAATGCTCCTCATTTCGTGACAGGGCTGAAATATTTGTTAACGAATGATGCTGCTTATCTTAATGCCACCATTGACTCCAAAAATGACTTTATCATTAATAGCGTAATTAACGGTGCGAGCAGGCTGGGATGGTCTCTGTGGCTAATCTTAGGAATCATAAAAATCAATTAGGCGTTAATTCTATTCCCACAAGAAATGCCAAATGGCTGGATGTTGAAACGAAAGTCAGCAAAAATAATGTTAACAGGGCTTGGAAATTGTACATAAAGAATCGTGGTTTTTCTGATAAAGGACGTGATAATGAGTTGTTACTTGAGTTTCGAATTGAGAGGAAGTTGTTTAAAGAGTTGATTAATAAGAAGAAGAAATTTTATTTTGAGGAACTGAGAATGAGGATCGCTAATGTTAAAAAAATCAAAGAATTTTGGAGGGCTGTAAGAGAAATAGGAATTAAATACTTAGGGGCCAACATGATCTCGAAAGCCGAATGGGAGCACTTTTATGTCATGATTTATCCCCCTCGTGTACGATGCATTTTGTCACTCACGGATGTTAGACATCCTATATTAGATGCTAAATTTACGATGCTGAAGTTGGAAATGGCACTCAGGTCTTCTAAAAATAACAAAGCCCCGGGCCCTGACCTCATTCCCAATGAGCTATAGAAGGCTCTCCCTCTGTCAGGTAAAGAGTTTTTACTGCAGCTTTTTAACGATGTCTTCGAATCGAATTCAGTCCCTGGAACCTGGCCATGTGCTGCCCTGTCGATGATACACAAAAAAGGTCCCAAGGAGGATTCGGCTAATTACTGAGGGATTGCTCTTACCAACATCCTAAAATTGTTCACGAAAATTCTCTCTTCTAGATTGGAGGCCTGGATGGAGTCGGAGAATTTACTTCCGGAGTCTCGAGCGGGTTCAGAAGGGGTAGGGGTTGTGAGGATCAGGTCTTCACTCTTCTGACGTCGATTCCGATGCACCTGAGGCTGCCTAGTCGCTCAGTACTGGCGGTCTTTGTCGAATTCAGGAGGGCGTTCGATTCTGTTCCTCACAGCCTCTTATGGGCTAAACTCATCCATCTAGACTCAGTTCCAGCATCATCAAAATTTTAATTAGCATATGCGACAATGCCACGGGGCAGGTGAAACGGGGGGGAAGTCCTCGGCCAGGTTTGACATCACGGAGGGCATCCTACAGGGGGAAATACTGAGTCCACTGCTCTTCATCTTGTATGTGTCGGACTTTAAGCAATACTTCAGGGACAATGGATGCAGGGGACTCAGTATCGATGCCCACACGGACCTCTTGATGCCGACTTACGCCGACGACACGGCCATTCTCTGCCACAGTTACTCCGATGTTAGAAATAAATTAGTTTTGTTCAAAAAATACTGTGATATGAATGGGCTTGTTATCAATACATGCAAAACCAAAGTTTTACCATTTAGAACTAGTGGAAGGATTAGAAAAGCTAAGAAAGAGGCATTCTGGTATGATGGGAAGAGGATCGAGACGGACAAACAGTACGAATACCTGGGGGTTCTGTTAGAAAGCAACATGAGAGGTCTTGGCACGATCAACTTTGCAATCAAAAAGGCAAAAGCAGCTATCGGAGCCACAAAAACTATTCTGATAAAATCCAAGTCCATTGCGTGGTGTACTAAGCTCAAACTGTTTGATAGTGTTGTAGCCCCGACCCTGCTGTACGCAGTTTCGTCCTGGGTAGTGGGCCACTTTGATATCCTCGAGAGAATTCAGAATGACTTTTTCAAGCAGATGCTGCTTCTGCCTGCCAATACCCCAGGTTTCGTGCTTAGACTTGAGCTGGGTTGAAGCCATCTATCAGCCAGGGCCCTCGATTTCACGGTCAACTGGGTAATCAAAGTCCTTAGTATAGGAGAACATCGTCTACCTCAAATCTGTCTAAATCGCTTGACGTTTCTGTTGGACAAACCCTCAAACAAGTCTGATCTTAATTGGCTCTCAAAACTTAGAAAGATTCTGGAGGAATTTGATATGGGTTCTTTATGCTTGAACTCTGATCTTGAAGTCTGGCTTGACAACAAAAGTAAAATAATTTCGAGATTCAAAGACAATATGAAAGCTTAAAATCTGACTAGATACGAAGAGAGTGAATCTTTCCAACTGAAAATCCCACGGGACATCTCGCAGGGAACTGCAGGGTACCTTCTTCTACATTGCCCAATGGCCTTTATCCGCATGATCGCTCAGATCCGCTGGCCAATATTTTTTCTGGTAGATTCATTTGTAAAGAAAATTTACAGACTCAATCTTAAAGACTACTGTAGACTCAGTTCTTTAGAGCTGGAATCTGTGGCTCATATCTTAGTTAGATGTCCTTTCTACCAAGAGATTAGAGTCAAGCATTTCGATGCCCCGCTTTTAGACATACATGAGCCTGATGTCTTGCGCACAATACTAGAAATCGATAATCCTAAACAACTGAAAAAACTGGCTCTGTTCATGATTGAGGCCCTGGAATTTCATGAGGACGTGGTGGGCATGGAGTAAAGTGATTTAAAGTACATTGTAAAGCTCTGTAAGACTCTGTTAACTCGGTAAATACCCTGTCAACCCTGTAAATCGTCCGATTCCCTTTCTTATATTCTAGAAATCAGCCTTATTTGACCCTCTGTACCTAAGAGAACCGAAATTTCCACAGCGTATTGTGTTAACATCGATTCTCTGACATTAACAAGACTCGTATCATTATTATTACTATTATTATTAAGACTTTGTCTCGATTGTATCTTCCTTTTTATTTCTTTCTTCGTGTTCGCTTCACCACAGGCTGCGCTTGACATGTGTTATAGCTATTTTGTTTTATAATTATTATTATGTACACTCAATCTGAAAGCTTCTCCCCGTGCAAAAAGAGTGTCATTAGTATGTAAACACCCCCGGGGCACGTATTCTAAATAAAATGGATAAAATATTCCTGTAGAAATGAAAGTTTTAATAAGAATTTCCTAACTGGCGCAATTCCCTTTTAAAAATATCCAGGCGTAACGAAAATTGTCACCGTTTTTCGCCGCATAGCTTGGCTTTTTTAATTAAAAAAAAAAATTTCAAATGTATAATAAAAAAAAAAATTATTAAAAAAATTTTAATTTAAAACTTAAAATTAAAAAATTATATATATATATATAAAAAATTGAAAAAAATAAGAATAAAAATAACAATAATAATAAGAATAATGACGATGATAATTTAATTTTTTAAAATTTAATTTAAAATTTTTAATTTTTAATTTTTTTTTTTTAATAATTTTTTTCATTGCATATATATGGGGCATTCCATGTCAATTCGGCTGGTTTAAAACCTGACCATCCCAGATTCGTTTCATTTTTTTTCATGATTCTACTCGATGAAAAATCCACCCTGATTTTTTTTCAGATTTTTTCATCAATTCTTTAATTTTTATCGATTTTTGAAGTAGATTAACGAAAGCCCCATTTTAAAAATTTGAAAAAATTCACACAAATTTCAGAAATAGAAATAGTACACCCTACGCTAACCTTATTTCTGTATGCGCTAAGAAAAAACTTATATTTTATCTATGGAATTTACGTTAACGAAAGTGCTGAATTCGAATCCGATGTCAATTTTTACAAGTTGTGGTCAGGTCTATTTATTTATAACATTGTTATTGGTTAATCGATCATATCATGGAAACGATTACACATAGAGAAAAAAATTTCAAACAAAAGATGTTTGTTATGTAAAAATACACATTTTTTATTATATAACTTTTTCTCCTGCGATAGATAAAGAGTTATCATGGATGGGAGGGAAGTGGGCAGCACGTTAACATTTGCGCGGATGTTGGGGCGCTCCGATGCGTTTATTGGCAAACTCGATCGAAATGGAGGAGAATGGTTCAAACGAAAAATGTTCATCATTGAATTTGACATATAATTGATGATTTGCCATTCGATCCGTCAATTTTTTATGAATTTTCTAAGTTGATTGACGAAGGCCCCTACTGGGAAATTTGAAAAAAAATTACAAAAATTTGATATTGCCAACAAAGTATTTTACGGCATGTTTTAGGGTGAATATCGAAATTAATCGTGTAATAGCTGCATTGATTCAAAAAAATACTCATTATTGTCAGATTTTAATTTTTCTTGCAAATACTAGTTATTTCTATAAATTGAATTCCGATTTTGTTTATCATTTTTTTTCTCAATTCTATATCATGAGATAAGGCTTCAGTTGAAATTTCAGTACAAGATAAAATTTTTTGAAAGAGTTATGATTTTTTAAAAATTTTGCCTTTTTTTAGCTTGTAAAAAAAATTCCTATCGCCGTTGATTCCCACTGAACAAAATCGGTGTCATCGATTTTTTTCAACTCCCGGTTTCACCGGAAGGCCCAGGAAGGAATTGAATAGTTGATGAATATCGAGACAAGTCAATAATCAAGTCGAAGTAAGCCCTAAAATGTAGATTTCCGCGAATCTCCATGGAATTTTTTTTTCCATCTTCTGCGATTTTAATGATTAAGAGCTGAAGTTCAAATCTGTCCTTCAAGAAACTAAGATTGATAAGTCTATGGAAATAGATTTGCGGTATTCGCTGTGCTCAATGACAACAAATTTGTATATATGGAAAGATATATGAAATTTATCCTGCGGAATTCAATTCTCTATCTCGATCAAGTTTACCAATAACCGCATCGGAGAGCCCGAACATCCGCGCAAATGCTAACGTGTTACCCACTTCCCTCTCATCCATGATAACTCTTTATCTATCGCAGTTAGGAGAACAAGTTATGCAATAAAAAATGTGTATTTTTATATAACAAACATCTGTTGTTTGAAATTTTTTTCTCTATCTGCATCCGTTTCCATGATATGATCGATTAAACAATAAAAATGTTATAAATAAATAGAGCTAGCCACAACTTGTAAAAATCGACGTCGGATTCGAATTCAGTACTTCCGTTAACGTAAATTCTATAGATAAAATATAATTTTTTTCCTAGCGCATACAGAAATAGGGTTAGCGTAGGACGTACTATTTCTATTTCCACTCTAAAAAATAGCTGGAAACAACTTTTTGGTAGCATAAAATTTGTGTGAATTTTTTCAGATTTTTAAAATAGGGCTTTCGTTAATCTACTTAAAAATCGATAAAAAAATTAAAGAATTGATGAAAAAATCTGAAAAAAAAGAGGGTGGATTTTTCATCGAGTAGAATCATGAAAAAAAATTTAACGAATCTGAGATGGTCAGGGTTTAAATCGGTCGAATTGACATGGAATGCCCCATATATATGTTATTTTTTTTAAATATACAGGGTGTTGGGTAATGACTTTTTGTCCTCTTAACCCCTGATAGGAAAAAAATCATAGATTCCGGGAAACATCTGAAAAAAATATTTGTTAATCGGATTTTTGTATATTGAAAATTAAAAGTTGACCAATAAACATTCAGGAATATGATGCCCGAAGTTGACTCAAAATGGCGGAAAAACAACAGGCAACGTAGCAGATAACGTGAAGTGAGTTGATGAAATGCTAGGGTTTTTTTTTCTAATGAAACCTTGGTCATGGGTTATAAAGAATGCAAGATGGGAAGATGGAATAACTTATTACTTTTTATAACCAATATGCGCATATGATGTAGAAATAAGCGTGTGAAAAATTATCAAATGTGAATGCGAAGGTGTGACCATCTGGCGGCGAAGAACCAAAAGTTAATTTTAGGGTAAAGAAGGGGTTTTCAGTTTAGAATGAAATGGATGACAATGGAAGAATGATTTATACATGAAGGAAATAATTTAGAACATTAACTATTGGTCTTGGGCATTAAAGAGGATGCTCACGTCCTTCTGGTGAGGGCTGGATATTTAAATTACCCACCAAGTGCCTGCTGGGCGATTTCTAATTATTCAGCGCGGACTAAAAACGTCTCGAGAAACTTTGGGACATTTATTTTCGGATGCGTGTGGTCCCGACGACCAGGGTTGGGCCTGTAAAATACATGCAGTAAAATACCCAGTATTTTACACGTAAAATACCATGTATATTACACTCGAGGTTTTGGCATGTATAATACTCTATGTATATTACTCGATGTATAATACACTGAGGACCTTATGAGAGTGGTCTCAGGTTTGAGTGATGGGGGACATCGACCCATGCCTGAACGCGAAAGAGTGGGGGTACCCAATCAGGACCATTCTCATACGGTCTTTAGTATACATGTATAATACTAGGTATTTTACGCCCCAAAGGTTGGTCACATTGGGTAAACTACAAATCGTTAGCTTAATAGCAAAATAACGTAAGTACCAAAAAATGTCCGCAGACAAAACTTTTCGAATTTTAAATTTCTGTTTCCATATTAATTATTAGTTTCTCATGTTTAATTGAATTGGCATATTTTGGCATTTATGTTACGCTGTTATTAAGCTAATGCTAGCTTAGTAATTTTGTAAAATGTCTGTATCGCTACACGAAATATCGATATTTTTCAAACCTCCACTAACCTATTTGGTTATTGAACCAATTGGTTAATTTCATAACAAATTGGTTTTTATAAAAAATTCCACGAAGGTCAAACATCGCAAGGATCACGAGGGTGACAAGAGGATGATAAAATTTCACGAGGGTCAAACATCCGGAAGTTCACGAGGGTAACAAAGGGGNCTCACGTCCTTCTGGTGAGGGCTGGATATTTAAATTACCCACCAAGTGCCTGCTGGGCGATTTCTAATTATTCAGCGCGGACTAAAAACGTCTCGAGAAACTTTGGGACATTTATTTTCGGATGCGTGTGGTCCCGACGACCAGGGTTGGGCCTGTAAAATACATGCAGTAAAATACCCAGTATTTTACACGTAAAATACCATGTATATTACACTCGAGGTTTTGGCATGTATAATACTCTATGTATATTACTCGATGTATAATATACTGAGGACCTTATGAGAGTGGTCTCAGGTTTGAGTGATGGGGGACATCGACCCATGCCTGAACTCGAAAGAGTGGGGGTACCCAATCAGGACCATTCTCATACGGTCTTTAGTATACAAGTATAATACTAGGTATTTTACGCCCTAAAGGTGGGTCACATTGGGTAAACTACAAATCGTTAGCTTAATAGCAAAATAACGTAAGTGCCAAAAAATGTCCTCAGACAAAACTTTTCGAATTTTAAATTTCTGTTTCCATATTAATTATTAGTTTCTCATGTTTAATTGAATTGGCATATTTTGGCATTTATGTTACGCTGTTATTAAGCTAATGCTAGCTTAGTAATTTTGTAAAATGTCTGTATCGCTACACGAAATATCGATATTTTTCAAACCTCCACTAACCTATTTGGTTATTGAACCAATTGGTTAATTTCATAACAAATTGGTTTTTATAAAAAATTCCACGAAGGTCAAACATCGCAAGGATCACGAGGGTGACAAGAGGATGATAAAATTTCACGAGGGTCAAACATCCGGAAGTTCACGAGGGTAACAAAGGGGTAGTAAAATTTCACGAGGGTCACGATGGTATAAAATATAATAAAATAAAATTTGACTATCCCCTTGTTACCCTCGTGATGCTCCACCCTCGTGACCTTCGTGATATTTGACCCTCCTCTTGTGACCCACGTGATGTTTGACCCTGGGTGAAATTTCACCATTCCCTTGTGACCCTCATGAAATTGGACCATCTCCTTATAACCCTCGTGAAGTTTAACCATCCTCTGGGGACTCTCGTGACGTTTAACCCTCGTAAAATTTAACCATTGTGACCCCCGTGGATTTCGTCAAATTTGACCATCCCCTCGTGATGTTTAACTATCCTATCGTAACCCTCGTGACATGTGACCCTCGTAAATTTGACTATTCCCTTGTGACCCTCGTAAAATTTGACCATCCCCTTGTGAGCTTCGTGATGTTTGACCCTCGTGAAATTCATCCTCTTGTGACCCTCGCGACGTTCGACGTTGGGACCCTCCTGACCCTCGTAAAATTTGACCATCTCCTTGTGACATTTATTGTAACCCTCGTGACCCTCGTGACATTCGACCTCCACAACCTTTTAGATATTTTTTACATTTTATACTTTCTTCAACGTATTTTACGTAAAATACGTGCACTCAAAATCCGGCTGAATGTAATAAACCGTATATTACATTTTAGACATTTTTTACATAATTTACGTGTATTGTACGTATAAAGTAAAAAACCCTTGAACTGACCGATTTTACCCAACCCTGCCGACGACCAGTGGATACCTGAAGTATGTACAAGGTCTCTCGTAGTCCATTTTGAATGATTCTTCGGGGAATAGAAGTACACCAACTACCGTATAGGCGTGCAACTTTAAATGCACGCGGTCCCGATGACCACTAAAAATTTAAATCGTGCACCAAGTCCCTACAATACAATTTTGAATGTTTCTTCGGGGAATGAAATTTCTTCAACAATCTCTGAGACATGTATTTTCAGATGCACGTAGTCTCGATGACCACTGGGAATTTAAATCGTACACCAACTTCGTACTATACCATTTTTCACTCTTCCTCGGAGAATTAAATTTCTTCAACAACCTTTGAGACGTGGATTTTTAGATGCACGTAGTCTCGATGACCACTGGGAATTTAAATCGTGCAACAAGTCCCTACTAAACAATTTTCAACTTTTCCTCGGGGGATTACATTTTTCCGACAACCAATGGGACATGTATTTTCAGATGCACGTGGTCGCGATGAACAGTGGGAATTTAAATCATGCACCAAGTTCCTACTAGTCAATTTTCGATTTTTCTTCGGGGAATTGAATTTTTCCGACAACCTATGGGACATGTATTTTCAGATGCACATCGTCCCGATGTTTCTCCGTATCTTTTCCCTCCCATTATCCTATATCCTTCCCCTATTCCGTCGATCTTAATGGGCTCTTTTCCTGTTTTATTCCTTCCATGAAGGAAAAAAAAGATAAACAAAGGAGACGAAAAAAATAAGAATGAGATGCAGATATCTTACATTACTAAATCTTTGTGTTTCTGTTCCTAGAAAAAAGAGACCTAGAGAGAACTGCTTGTGAATTCTGACTGCATCTTGTTTATACCATCTTTATCCCTCTCATTATGCTTTTTCTTATTTAGTGAGGAGTGAAAAAAAGACACCAATGGAACCCAGAGAGGCTAGGGCAAGGACATAGAAATGAGAGGGAAAAGGGACACGGAGAGAATTCGTCCCGAATTCCTTTGTATCCTATTCATACATTTCTCTCTTTTCTCCTCCTCTGTTCTTTTATTGAAGGAGTGAAGCAAAAGACAGAAATTAAAAATAAGGGAAGAAGTTGAAAATGAGAGGAAACAGAGACGCAGAAAATTAGTTATGTAATATCTCTGCATCTCATTCTTATTTTTTTCGTCTCCTTTGTTCATTTTTTTTTCTTCATGGAGGGAATAGGGGAAGGATATGGAAATGGGAGGAAAATGATATGGAGAGAATTGGTTGTCTTCTCGGTATATCTCATTTTTATTTTTTTTCTCTCCTTCCTTCATTTTTTTTATTGAGGGAAGAAAGAAGAAAGGAACACGAATGGAATCCAGAGAAGATAGGTGAAGGATATAAAAACATCTGGAAAGGGGCATAGAGAGAACTCGTTGTGGGTTCCCTCTGTATCCCATGCATATACTTTTTCTGTCGTTTCATTATCTTATTTCTTATTGAGGAAGGGATGAAATAAAAAGACACGCACGGAACCCAGCGGAACTGGGGGAAGGATATAAAAATGGGAGCGAAATGAGATACAGAAGAAACTCCTTGCGAATTTTCTTCGTTTTCTATTTCGACTGTTTCTTCTCCTCTCCTTATCTCTTTTTCTATTGAAGAACGAGTGAAGAAAAACACAAGAATGAAATATCACGAATGGATATGGAAATAAAATGAAAACGGGATAGAGAGAATTAGTTGTATATTATCTCTACATCTCATTTTTATCTTTTTAGTTTCTTTCTTCCTCTGTTTTTCCTATTTTGCGGGAAGAAAGGAACACGAATACAACCTAGAGAACATAAGTGAAGGATATGAAAACAGATGGAAAAAGGGACATGGAGAGATCTCATTGTGGATTCTGTCTGTATCCTATGCATACTCTTTCCCTGGCCTATCCTTATCTTATTTCTTTTTAAGGAAGGGGTGAAAAAAAAACACGGAACCCAAAGCGACTAGGGGACGGTTATAAAAATGGGAGAGAAAAGAGACACAGAGGGAACTCATGGCAAATTTCCTTCGTATCTTCTTCAGACAGTCCTATTCTCCTCTCCTCGTATCTTTTCTTATTGAAGAAGGAGTGAAGAAAAAGACAAAAATGAAACTTGAGGAAAGGATATGAAAATGGGAGGATCATACTTGGCGAGTTATAGGAGTAACCACGTGTAACCTACACGAGGCATGACCGTGGAAGAGTTTGACGCTCACAAGGCATAAATTATACCGCATATCGCAGGAAAGGTATGATCCCTGTGATATTTGACCTTCGCGAGGCACGATTCACGATTTACGATCCTTCTCCCATGAAAAGGTCATAAAGAATGTCAGATATTTTTTAACCTTTGAGGAAGCTTGATCCTTTAACGCGACCGGCGATTTATTATTTTTTCGGGTGTGGATGAATAGGTACGTGATTGGGAAGAAGAAAAGCAGTTGTGGCTCTCAAGGATTAGGCGCAAGGATCAGCATATTAGAATTCAACGAAAGAGACCCACGGTGTAATGAGTAGGATTACGAGAGTTACAAGTGTTGAAACAGGAGGGTCGCGTTGAGTAATTGGAAGGATCACTAGATATGCTAGAAGGATATACTAGATATAGTGTTGTGGACAGAATTTTTCAAAAATATTCATACACGAGAAAACTTTTATTCCACCGGTTTATTCAACTCGCTCACCATCGTCCAGCGGCTGTCGTTAGTCGAAAACGGTGGATATAAGCAAAATTCTTCTACCCACACCTTCTAATCGTGTTCAATGACATGCGCGTGTGCCTGAGGAGTGATAATCAAAGCATCCTCGGCGAGCGTATCGTAAAAAGGTGAAGCTCGAAAAGAAAGCATTCACGGTCATATTGTCACCGAATTAGCAATTACTTGACTCCCGAGTTATTCCTCTCACTACTCCAAGCCGAGTTTGCTACCGTTGATTTGAAGAAAAATGGGAAAATTTGACAGGAAAAATTTCATTCTTAGAGGAAGAGTTAAAAATGGTCAAGTAGAAACTTGGGCAACATTTAAATTGCCAGTGGTTATTGGGACCACGTGCATCTGAAAATACATGGTTGTCGGAAAAATTTCATTCCCCTAGGAAAAGTAAGAAATTGTTTAGTAGGGACTTGTTGCACGATTTAAAGGCCCAGTGGTAATCGAAACTACGTGCATTTGAAAATACATGTCCCAAAGGCTGTCGAAGAAATTTCCCCGAGGAAAAGTTAAAAATTGTCTAGTAGGAACTTGGTGCATTATTTAAAGTCTCACGTATGGAGAAACATATTCCATAAGTTGTCGGAAAAATTTCTTTCCCGGGACAAAAGTTTAAAATGGTTTAGTGGGACTTGTTGCACGATTTCAATTTTCAGTGGTCATCGCGACCACGTGCATTTGAAAAAACATGTCTCAAAGGTTGTCGAAAAAATTTTATTTCCCGCGGAAGAGTTGAAAATTGTCTAGTAGGGACTTGTTGCACTATTTACATTACCAGTTGCCATCAGACATACGTGCATCTAAAAATACATGTCCCAAAGGTTGTCGAAGAAATTTCATTCCCCGAGGAAGAGTTTGAAATGGTCTATTACGAAGTTGGTGCACGATTTAAATTCCTAGTTGTCATCGGGACCACGTGCATCTGAAAATACATGTCCCATTGGTTGTCGGAAAAATTTAATGCCGGGAGGAAAAGTGAAAAATTGTCTAGTTAGAAGTTGGTGTACGATTTAAATTCTCTGTGATCTTCGGGACCACATTCATCTAAAAATACATGTCCCACAGATTGTCGGAAAAAGTCAATTCCCTGAAGAAAAATAAAAAATTGACTAGTCGGAAATTGGTGCATGATTTAAATTCCCACTGGTCATCGGGACCACGTGGATCTAAAAATACATGTCCCATAGATTGTCGGAAAATTGTGATTCCCCGAGGAAAAGTTCACAATAGTTTAGTAGGGACTTGTTGCACGATTTAAATTCCTATCGATCATCGAGACTACGTGCATCTAAAAATCCATGTCTCAAAGGTTGTCGAAGAAATTTCATTCGCCGAGGAAGAGTTAAAAGTATTCTAGTACGAAGTTGGTGCACGATTTAAATTTCCAGATGTCATGGGGACTACGTGCATCTGAAAATACATGTCCCATTGGTTCTCGGAAAAATATAATTCCCCAAAGAAAAGTTGAAAACTGTCTGGTAGGAATTTGGTGCACGATTTAAATTCCCAGTGGTCATCGGGAGTACGTGCATCTGAAAAAACATGTCCCATACGTTGTCGAAAAAATTCAATTCCCCGAGGAAAAATCAAAAATTGTGTAGTAGGAACTTGGTGCGTGATTTAAATTCCCACTGGTCATCGGGACGACGTGCATCTGAAAATACATGTCCCATAGGTTGTGGAAAAAATTCCATTCCCCGGAGAAAAATCGAAAATTGACTAGTAGGAACTTGGTGCATGATTTAAATTCCCACTGGTCATCGGGACTATGTGCATCTGAAAATACATGTCACATAGGTTGTCGAAAAAATGTAATTCCCCGAGGAAAAGTTTAAAATTATTTAGTAGGGACTTGTTGCACGATTTAAATTCCCAGTGGTCATCGAGACTACGTGCATCTGAAAATCCATGTCTCAAAAGTGGTCGAAGAAATTTCATACCCCGAGGAAGAAGTAGGTATACTAGGCCGGTTCTGGATCAAAGCTCTTCGCCGTCACCAGACGGCGCCACCGTAGCGGAATCTTCTAGACGGATGACGTCATCGATGACTCATCAACTCGGGGGCATGGTGGGGGTACTTTCTGAGTCCTGTTGGGACTTGTATGGAATATGATACTAGTGGCGGCGCCACCGTCATGAAATTTTCTAGACCAATGACTCATCGACTTGCGTGGTGGGCGAATCCCTCTAAGACCTGTTGGAACTTGTATGATGACCTGTTGAAACTTGCACGAAATCGGATATTGGCGCCACCGTCGCGGAACGTTCGAGAAGGATGACGTCATCGACTCGCGTGGCGGGGGAATCCTTCTAAGACCTGTTGGAACTTGTATGATGACATGTTGAAACTTGCACGAAATTAGATATTGGCGCCACTGTCGCGGAACGTTCGAGAAGGATAACGTCATCGACTCGCGTGGTGGAGGAATCCCTCTAAAACCTGTTGGGACTTGTATGAGCTGTTGAAACTTGCATGAAATCGGATATTGGCGCCACCGTCGCGGAACGTTCGAGAAGGATGACGTCATCGATGACTCATCAACTCGCGTGGTGGGGGAACCGTCCTATTGGGACTTGTATGATGACATGTTGAAACTTGCATGAAATCGGATATTGGCGACACAAACTGTGGAAGGTTCGAGATGGATGACGTCATCGATAAGTTATCGACTCGCATGGTGGGGGAACCGTCCTGGTGGGACTTGTATGCAATATGAAAACCTGTGGATACATGGGTAAAATAGGATATTGCCGCCACAATCGCGGAAATTTCGAGATGAATGACCTCATCGATGTGTCATCGACTTGCACGGTGGGGGAACTCCCCGTAAGTTTTAAACATTTGCAAATATTTAACAACATTTGCAAACATTGACAATATTGGAGAACATTTGCAAATATATGCAAACATATGTAAACAATTGCCAACATTTGACAATATTTGTAAACATTTTGCAAACATTTGACAACATTTGACAATATTTACAAACATTTAACAACATTTGCAAACATTTTGCAAACATTTGACAACATTTGCAAACAATTGCAAACATTTGGAAACAATTGCAAACATTTGACAATATTTGCAAACATTTTGCAAAGATTTGATAACATTTGCAAACATTCTGCAAACATTTGACAACATTTTCAAACATTCTGCAAATATTTGCAAACATTAGACAACATTATGAACCTATGATGAATCACTATTGTATGTATGACTATTACGGGAAATGTGTTTGTAACAATAAAACCAAGAATTTTTATTTTTTCAAGTAAAAATAAACATTTATTCATAATTTACAGTGTTATATTTCTTTTTCTTACATTAACTTTTTAACCCCACCGCTGATAGGGTTGTATTCGATAATTCGGTCGAATTCGGTCGTGAAGAATAAGGCAGTACGCTGATGTGTTAGACGGGAAAGGAAAAGCAGAAGACTCGAATTCCAGACGAATATCAACTGGCCTAATCGTCAAGTACTCATTCTGCTTCGAACAATCAATTACAATTAATGGAGCATCTATTATAAACTTTTCTCTATTCAATAACGATTCGGATTCCCTCGCATAATAAGAATTTTGGAAGTTCACATACATATTGCACAATGTTGAATACTGATTATGAGCAATATCCAAATTCAAATTTCCGTATGGATAGCTCTGTGAATTGAGGAAAAGCTTCACATCTCGGATATTACAATGATCAAATTCACTGGTCTTAGCTGTTTGGATATTTTTACGGTTGGTTTGGAATCCAAGAATGACGTATCGTGGTTTTTCCAATTGCGATGATGTCTTCACAACCCAAACATTCTTTAAGGTTGCAGGGAGAAAAGGGTACTCATAATTCCCATGTATGAAAGCTCATCATGATAGGTGTGTCTTTTGCGATGAAATTAAGCAATTTCACTTTGTGCTCATCAGACACTTTAACATATGGAATTAACCACTCGATCTTTTGAAGGTTAATCTTTCATTTTTCCTCAGGGTTTGTTTGACTGACAGGTCTCTGAAGTATTGCGTTGATATCCGTTTTCGATCTCGTGATGATTAGCTCATGCTTTGCATTCACAACAATTTTCTGATAATCTTCGGCAAAGCCAAGTAGGAGGCTTAATGGTATGGAGATGTCGAAATATCCTGCGTTATCAGTGATTCTCATTACTATCCATAGTATCATTCCTGAGCCAGCCAGCTTTCTCCATTAGGAGCCATTGATTAGGACTTTCAGAAACGTAGTTTTTCATGAGACTCGTTAACCCCTCACGTACGGGGCCTTTCTGCTACCAAGTCTACAACACGCTTAATACTCTTCGCATCCCCTATTTTCTGATGAATGAAAAATTATAAATAAAATATATAATTGAAGCTACAGTATTCACCTTCCCAATGGTGTTAGTCCGATTGTATTATCTGCCATAGTTTCGGAAATATTCAATTTTGAAAAGAGCCGTGCGTTTTTGCATGGGTCGGTATGACATACCGAGCCCGTACGTGAGGGGTTAAGCCCACATTTTTTGCTCGATCAATCTCTGTTCCATTAAGCTCATACCGAATTTCCTCGAACAAATGACAAATGGCATTACTCACGAGTTTTGTTCTCTGTGTTGGTGTTGTCCCATTGTCAGTGGTCAATCGACCATAAATATGTAAATGACTTTTACTAGGTAATAAACATAAATCTTGATGTTGCACACTAATTGAGATTTCATCATTATTACCATACGTTGATGCGCCGAAAGATTGATGTGTATGTATCTCGTAGTGAGATACCGACTCATCGAAGATGATAGATTTTTGAATTTTCAAGATGTCTTCCATTTTTATGATAGAATTCACACTCGAGGTCTCAAA
>NW_021681040.1:49697-67124 GCF_001412515.2 Diachasma alloeum
GGTCACGAGACACAAAAGACCTACGTTCAATGTCCTTCACTGAATATTCACCGACAGGGAGAGCGTTCGTCTAACACAAATTAATTTAGACGCAACACTAACCCATTTTCAACAACCCAAAATATTTATAAAATAATCGTTACTCGCAACATGAAACCCGAGAGCCCGAAACTCTACGAAATGACTCAATGTCGCGAGACAACCGAAATCGAATGATCAAACACAATGATTCCGATTACGCACGAGAGAGAGAGAGACGGAAAAGACCCACTAATCAAGTAATGATCAGAGTGACTAGGACTCTATCCGGCAATTATCTCGAAACTCTAAAAGTCCTATGGAACTAAGATGCACGGAACATCTATTCAAAATCCTAAAATTGGCCAGAGTCCTACTCACGACAAATTTACACAGNGATTACGCACGAGAGAGAGAGAGACGGAAAAGACCCACTAATCAAGTAATGATCAGAGTGACTAGGACTCTATCCGGCAATTATCTCGAAACTCTAAAAGTCCTATGGAACTAAGATGCACGGAACATCTATTCAAAATCCTAAAATTGGCCAGAGTCCTACTCACGACAAATTTACACAGATGCGTCATACAGAGTCGTAGCCATCACGCTCACCCAGCAGTTCACCTCGATGCCTCCGGAAAACGTCTCAAAAACTCCTCAGTTCCGAGTTCTCGGGACCTTCCTCCGGACAAATCCGCTCGGGGCTTCCTCCACAGGTCTGATTCTCCTTCCAGATCGCCTTCAGGCTCCCCAAAACTCCAAAATTAACGCAATTGAACTCCACAAATTGCTCAAACACAACGTGTGTTGAAACCACCAAACGGGAAGTGAGGTTCATTTTCCCAGCGACACCACGCTGGACTGTGAAAACGCGGTAACGAAGCTCATTGGCTGCTCGTTCCGTTCACTCCTCCAATCAGGTTCCAGACAACTAGACTCTGTCGCTCACATGGCCGAACCAAGTCTGTCGGCGCATGCGCAGTGACTTCTCTAGACGTTATTTAATTAAAACAATTTATCACAGAGTATCAATTAAATCTAAATGTCCTCTGAACTCCTTCCAAATCATTCTCCTGACCATTTTGTCACCAAAGGACGATTTAACTCAACCTCCTTCTGATCTCGGTGAAATCCTTCACTTCCCCTTCCACATTGAACCAGCCGGGCTCCTACGTCACGTTTCCCCTAGAGTTGCCCGAGAGCTGGCGACCTCTGGCAATCCGAAGACCCATGAGCCTCTCATCACGAACTCAAAGTGTCCCGAAGTCCCTCGACGATTCCCGGAGACATTGCCACCTCACTCCCATGATGTCGGTGCCAGATTCGATTCAAACAATCCAGAAGACGATACAAAACAAAAGAATTGACAAAATATACTGAACCTCTCTCGTGACTCTCGCTGTCGGTTGGTGACTCCCGTCTGGTGATTTTTTAATTCGAAACCCACACGCGAAACGGTCGAATAAACAACGAATGCCATTTGTGACGGAAAATAACACGTCACAATACATTGGACCAAAATAAAATTTTTCACCAAAGGCCAAAGTGGGCTTCCCATTTCGTGGCTGTCATTTCCAATTTGAATATATGAATCCGGGATGAAAAATTTCAAAATTCTTTTCACATTTGAACGCAGAAGCATTATTTGAATTTACCACCTAAAGAATCACTGCATTATATTCGAATCTGGAACAATTTGATGATTTTTTGAAAATTCGTTAACAATAAATCTTGCCGAGTGGTGTGTTCTAATAGAGATCCCACTTTGGCCTTTGGTGAAAAATTTCATTTTGGTCCAATATATTCATTGAAATTTCGTGAAAAATATAAAACGGGTTCAACTTTGAAAACGACTCGTTTTGTGAAGTTTTTTGAGGTTTTCCTGCGAAAAACGATGGAAGAACGAATTGAAAAAAATGGGCTTATTTTTATGTGGAAAGTGTGTTCGAAGACGCACATTTTGTAAGAAAAAACACTCAAATCGGTTGATTTTTACGGAAGATACAGGCATTTGAAAATAAAACTTGCAAAAAAACATGGCTATCCACAGGATGCCTCAAAAAATCTGAAAAAATTTGACAAGTCATATTTTTCCATTGTGACGAGGCATATTCATTCATTTTTTATTATTTTTCTACATATTTTTTCCCATTACACACTGCCCCCTAAAAGGTAAATCCCGCCACCGTTGGATACCCCTTCCCCAGACTTTTCCCCTCATCGCCCCTCTACCCCCGCCCCTGGACATCACGAAGACATCAGCCGAAAGAAGACATCAGTTCCAGCCCCACCCAATCAATTGAAAAAGCCATCGCCTCTGGGAAATTCCCCACACTGGACCCCCGAATATTCAACACCCGCAATAATTCCTTGCGAGACATCCCTGGATTATGGGCATCGTCACCACTCACCCGTGCTGATTGGCCTCGATTGCTCCCGAATTAAAACCCGAAGGACTTCGACACCTGACGAACCCCCACGAATCGCGAAGGAAAAGAAAAGACCGTCACTCGTGCAATAGCTGCCCCGTGAGTCGCCACGTGCCCCGAAAGTAGTAATAGTGAATACAGTAAAATTCGCCCGGAAGTATTGGCGGATAAGAAGAGGACTTTCGATACATCGAGCTCATCCCAGCTCTAGTATTGGTGCCCAGGAAACCCCGAGGTGGAAAGGAGGCTCTCCAGGAAAACGCCCTGGTATTTTGAAGGAGTGCAAGGCGCCGGTGGAATTCCACGTGTTCGCCAGAGTGAAGTCCCTTCGTGAGTACGAGTTACCCCCCTCAGTTTCCCCCTTGTCCCCACTATATTACCCTTCATACCCCCCAACGGTGAGCCTACACTCTTTTGTTTCTCCCCCTTCAGTTATCATTTATATATTTAGTTGCATTCCCTCGACACGACTAGCTTCTCCCCTTTTTCTGCATTAGAGTCACTCCCTTTTTACGTGTACAAAAGTTACCTGGCCTCCCCCAGTCCCTAGATCTCAGTAAAGGCCTTATTTACGTCTTTGGACGATCATAATTGTATTTAGAAAAGAATATAGGTTATTATTCTCAAATTATCCCTTATTTGTCCCTTTTCTTGAACCGCCCTAATCCTCTTTTCAGGAATTAGTTTAATAGAATCTAGAAAACGGTCACACCATATACAACCACAAGAAAAATCGGCAATATGATTGGCGATGGTGAGGGTTTTGACCTGGGTGAGTTCACATGGAATACCCCATATGTCTTTGCTCGTAATCCCACAAATTCAACTATGATTTTACCATTATTTGCATCTTTCATTAGTCCTAATACGTTTTTATTCTTCAGCGGAATCCCACACTCATTATCAACTTTATAATCAGAGGTATCGAACTTCACTATATGTTCTTTGATACACTCATAAATATTTGGTACTCGGAACAAATACAGCAAACTGTCTGTGTCGGTATACATCAATTTCGCAAGATCCCCGAATTTGGGTTTTACATAGTTGTAGTGAAAATCATACACAACAGTTTTTGACACATCGAGGATTGTAAATCCAATGTAGATGGGTTTTTTAAAATAAACTGATGTTCTATTCATTTCAATAATCACCATATCCTCATCAAATACAGAACAACTGTGAAAGTTATGTTTTGCAATGAGCGCTTTCGCACCATATCGGCCATCCCAATGTTTTCCATCGTCTTCCCGAAAACAGCATTATTCATTAATTTATAGAAGTTTTTTTCGAATTCATTCGTGGATTGTTGTCTTTTATCAGTATTCAGATCACTATAGGATTTCAGCCAGGGCTTTTGATTGAATTTCAAAGTACGATGAATACATTCCAATTTCATTCCGAGAGCTACGTATTGTTTCAAGTTCCTGTAATGTATTACATATTTCTCTTTGGGGAAGAGAGTGGTCGCTAATTTAGTATGCTTGCTCTGTGGAGGCGTGAAATATTCGGGGCAGAGGGGAAAATCTTTATGAAGTTCATGTAATTCTTGAGGATATTCCAAATCAACTTCGAGGATATATCCCACTGGGGAATCATCTGAAACATTTAGAATATCTACAGAATCACCATCAACCCATACGAATGAATCACATGGTAAACTGACGCTCATCGCAGCCCCATATAAATTATTAATATCATAGTACATCAAATAAGATGTTTCGGCGTCTTCATCATAAGATTTTCCCATGAATGGATTATTAGCCTGAGCATATCTGTTTGCGCACTGTGACACTTTCCTTCTAATGCCTTTTTCGATGAATAATATCATTTCAGGATCAGTCAAAAGCTCTAAATTCACTTTGGTATGTTTAAGCATGGCGTTGAAAGCTAATCCGGGCGCTGTATAAGAATGAAGTGGATCTAATTCATAAGTTGAGAAGCAATTACGACGAAAATTTTCAAAAATATCAGCAAGTAATAGAACATCTGTTTGCAGATAGAGATCTGAATACTCTCCCAATGTGCTGATATCGAATGCACTCCATACATTGATGGCAGGCTGATAATGTTCGTCAGCTATATGTTGATCAGTCAATTTCGAATCAACATATAGCTGACCATTAATTTATTCATGGACGAATACACCTTTTCTACATAACAAATTAAATCTCATTGGATCAGGGTGATATTTCACAATTATCTGTTTATGATCATTGTCAAGATAACTCGCTAATTTTCCGAGACTACTCCCCATGAAACGGAATGAATCAATAAATCGTAAGTTCACACAGGTATTTGCAACATATTTGGTGAAGGAGATATATCGATCCTTATTCACTGGAAGAAGTTTCATGTTACCTTCGAATGATGTTGCAATACTTCGAATGATGAAATGAGCGTCATAACCGGAGAGATTATGAAATACGATCGGAATGGTGTGAGAATCTTGATAAACTAAACTGCAACTGTTATGCGCAGTTCCACGATATTTTCGTTAGATGATTATGATCTCGAACCTTATCGCTTTTGATGAAAGGTTTCTTGCAGATATGACACATCATCGCAGATTGAAAGTCTTCCATTTGTTTATCTGACAATGTTTCCATTTTCACATCGTTCTTCAAATGGCAATATACTTTGTAAGCCAACAATTTCATCTCTGTTGTGAACCACTCAATACAATCATGTTCCCGTTGAATTTTGAATTCTGATAGTGAATCATCGAAAGCACATTTCACATAAAAAGCAGCACTATGGGAAATATGATGAGCATCTTCTGTTGAGTCTATGATACACTCTAAATCTGCATAAACAACAAATGGAACCGCTTCAGCATGTTTAAACATCTTGAAGCTGAGTATTTTATCCTTCTCTTGATGCATTATCATCCGTACTTTATTCAAGTTTGCAAAATCGTCTTTGTGTTTCTCAAACGAATGCTGATGTCTAAACTGACAGAAACATCGATCACATAACCATGTGAAACCATCACGTTTAGAAATTTGAGAACTAACCAAACGTGATATATTACAAATCCATGCGGAATGAAAAACGGATGTGTCCGATTCATCCCGATTACTCTCAATCATCAATAAGTGGATTGTTTCTCGATTGATGATTCTCTTGCTCAAATACACAGGAAAGATTGTGTTGCTACGGCCGCACGATTCAATTCCATAAACATTGATGCTCAGATCATTCATTTCTTCAAATTTGGGGATACCTTTAAGCGTCATTGAAAAATTGAGTCCCTCATATTTCAGCACGTTACGGAAGTCGGGATATGAACCTACTCGACTTGGGTACACTTTAGTTGGATGGAGAGCTGCTGTAACTGCCCACAAGAAACAGAACTGATCACTATTTTTTATATTAACAATAGCTTTCTTCGCTTGAATGTCCTTTGGTAACTCGATGAACGTTGAATCTCCACCTTTGAGAGGTTCATATTTGTTAATATTGATAATCAAATGGATGATTTTCGTCAATGTCCAAACGGAACCAGTCTCCTGGAAATCTTCTTGCTTTGAAATGACATCATCAATGACGGATTCTTTGAACCAGTCGTTTAAATCTGTTGCCTGAAGAATCTCCCGGTTTTTCGTAGTAAAGTGTTTCGTTTCTTCTTGAACCTCATCTGATCGTACAATAGAGAATTTGCATGAGAGCACACAGTTCACTCGCAAAGACCCCTCATCGGCTAAAATAACCTTCAAATGCGAAAGAACCAGCACCTTACAATTCTGTAGAAATGATTTGATGTCTTTGTGAGTTAAATCGATTACAGCTCCTGTTCTAATACGGTCTCTGAATGCCGATTGTAGATCCTTCCATTGCACTCGGTTTGAAATCTTCCTCACTGATTTTTTTCTCCTTGTCGCACCACCATGTTTCAAGTGCAACTTGAAAGCGTCCCTAAACCATAATAATTCCACGATTGTCGCTTGAAGGCCACTTTTTTCACCACTTGATTTTACTCTCCGGAGATATTTATTCAGAAGTTTTATATTTTTCTGTCAAGTTTTTTAGATTCTCTAAATGATCGGGTAAAGTGTGAGGAAGCATACGATATGCTTCTCTCAAGACTCGCAATAATTTTTTTCTCTGTTCATCCATTTCAAGAGAGAGAATGAGCACTGAACAACTCCCAGCTGTTGTCCTCCTTAATATACATCCGGGAATGAGTCATCGATAAAAAAAAACAATCCTGAGAAATAAATTCAATAAGCTGAAGAGGAGAAGCGTCTCAGATTTCACTCTCGAAAGTTCTAGAACAGTCTCTATATCACTTCTGAAGTCTCCAGATGGCGCTCGAACCTTCTGAAAGATTCTAGAGTTGGATGATGTCATATTTGATAAGGGGATGAGTCATTTCTTCGATGATTCATCACCAAGAATACCCTCAATGTAATTCGAGAAGTCTCCAGATGCCGCAAGAGTCTTCTCAAAGATTCTAGAGTGGGATGATGTCATACTTTGATAAGACTAGCATATATAAACCCGTAAAAAGATTTCGAGAACAGTTCATCACTCATATTCGAAGTGGGACAGAATTTTGAGAAGAAGTATCTCGATCTTCAAACTAACTACAGCAGTAAGTATATTTTCATACATGTAGTGTAAATATTGTGATGAGAAGCAGACAATCATGATACTAATCATATTCTTCTTGAATTTTTTCAGTTATACTGATATAATGGATTTCTCTGCAATTAACGATACTGCATGCAAGAGTTTCTTGCAAACGAAGATGATCGAGTTGGATCCTAACATCATGTATTTCATCACAGGTGTCAGAAAAGTCCCAACCAAGTTCGAATCAAGCATCGTCATCATCATCGATGACAAGTTCAGTGTCTTCTTACCAGAGCGGGTAGTGAAAGTGATCCTGAGTGATGAGACTCTCTATGAGAAGTTGCAGAATGCTGTTTCAGAGAAGAAAATCAAACTCAAATATCTTGGTAAGGGGACGCTCTTCAACTTCATTGAAATCTGAAGCGAGAATCAATCAAACTAAATGAGTTTTTTGTATGGCTAGACCTTAAATTGACGAGCAATTATAAAGATAATCAATGTCAATAAATTCCTATAAAGAAATCTCATGTTGTTCTCTGTTTGAATCATTTATTCTTCGATTTAAATCCTCCCCATTAAATTATCTCTGTCCATTAATGAAAATAAGCATCCATTATATTCTTGATCTTATAATAATAAAATAATCATTATGACGATGAATACTCTGGTGGGGAAAAGATGGAAAACATCACAGTCTTCCAGGCGTGAATTTGAATTGTGGGTGCAAACCCCATTAGATTTTTTCGACATCAATTTTAAAAAGTTGAAAAATATAAAGGCGAGTTCATCTTATTTTTTACTATTCATTTATTTTTTATTTTGTTCACGAATACATATTAAATGTTATGTCAGGGGTGATCGAAATCCAGGGAAATATAGGATTTTAAATTTAAATGATCACCGACATAATCAGACTCCTAGGGAAGTAAATTGAAAGGAGCAAATTCTAATTCAGTATAACTCATGGGAATTTAATTTGGAGAGACAAGTTTAATTGAATGAAATTATTGAACTCAAGATTTAATTAAAAATGACTGTCACAAGTCTATATTTAAAACAATAAAAAAAATGGATTTGGGGTACAAAAACAAATGGTTCAAAAACTTACGTTTCGAAGATAACACGAAGTTAAATTAATCCAATTAAGTTGTCACTAAACTATTGCCGCACTGATTAAAAGTAGAAAATTTGAATTTAAATTGAAACACTTGAAATAAAATGAAGTCATGAAAGACTTTATAATAAATGAGTCAAAAAAGACCCAATTGAAAAATAAATTGAAAAAAAAATTAGTCAAAAGACTTCACAATAGAATGAGTCATGAAAGACTCAGTAAAAATGAATTTAAAAGGGTTTTAACCTCACCCTTGGTTGCATGGCAATAGAAACCTTGAAACGTGTCAATCTGACCTTGGCCGAGAATTTCCCACTCCGAGGATTTTGGTCCCAATGTTTCAGGGGTAAACTTCATCCCTTCCACATGAGGGTGTTGGGGTGTAGGCGGACTTTTCTATCCCCAACGACTAATAAGATTGTTTCAGGAAATACTATTTTTCCTTCCACATTCTTATTTATTTAAAAATTATTATTTTAATAAATTTCTTAAATGAAAGTATGTCGCAAAAGAAAATTATAGTTTAAGTAAATGATTAATTTTTCATTTGGAAAATTAGTTGAAAAATATTCATGAAAATAAAATTGGAGTTTATCTCCAAATAATTGAATGAAGAATGGATTTAAATAATAATATAAATAATTTCTTAAAGATTCAATGGTGAGCATCGCCTCACAATTACAAAATATTTCGAAGTAAAAGATTTCTTAAACGTGATTCAAAATTGCTATTAGAATTTTATTGATTCGAATATTCATAATTGAATAGATATTTTAATAATTGATCAAGTTATTTGTTGTAAAGTTTTCAAAATGTGAACACAATAAATTCAAGGAGTTGAATGAATGCAATCTGAAATATTTAGATTGACTGAAATGAATAGTTTAATTGAAATAATATTCACTGAAATTAATTTGATAATAAGAAACGTTTGAATTACATTATCGAATTGATTTTTATATCACTGAGATTCATTTAATTTCCTGATTTCAAATAAAGAAAAATAATTAAATTATTTAGGAATATTTTTAATACTTTTGAAAATAAACGAGTGATTTATTACTTCCTCGTAAAAGTGAAAACGAAAATGTGTTCTATCGCATTTTTAGGTTTTACTGTTGTTATCTGACCTCGGGGGAGGTAACAGACCCAACGCAGATATTAAAAAAAAAGGAAAATCTCAGTTTTTTCTATATAGAGTAAGTCCCGACAGGATCGTCACGTAGAGGGCCTGACTCATGTCTATTTATTTTACGACCTTATTTTCCGGGAAAATTCGGTTTTGGAAATGTTTGTCGATTACAAAAAGAAAACAATGTCGAAACAAATAGAAAAATGAATGAAATGAATTTCTCCGACTGCCGTCGAAAATTAAAAGAAAAATGAATTAATGCATTTTTCGGCGGACGTCACATAAACATTGTCTCTCTATCTCTCTATATAATAAAAAAATAAGCCCAAAAATTCAGGCGACGCTCAAAATTCAGGCGACGCTTGATCCGGCCCATATATGGGGCCATATATGGGGGGGTGCCCATATGTAGGCGGTGCTCATATAGGAGGGGTGCCCATATGTGGGGAGTACCTATATATATGGGGTTGCCCACATAGGGGGGTGCCTACATATGGTGGTGCCCATTTATGGGGGGGAATTATACGTATGTGGCCTCTTATGGTAAAGTATTTATCTCTCTATATAATAAAAAAATAAGCCCAAAAATTCAGGCGACGCTCAAAATTCAAGCGACACTTGATCCGGCCCATATATGGGGGGTGCCCATATATGGGGGGTGTCCATATGTGGGGGGTACCTATATATATGGGGTTGCCCACATAGGGGGGTGCCTACATATGGTGGTGCCCATTTATGGGGGGGTGCCCATATATGCGGGGGAATTACACGTATGTGGCCTCTTATGGTAAAGTATTTATAGAGCTATCGGAAAAACGCTCCCGGTCACACCCATTCGGTCACACCGGGAGCCGGGAACGAGCGAAGCCAGCGGGGGCTTCAGGGCTTCAGGGGACGTCCCCATCCCTGGAGGGTCTCAAGGGTCATAGGGGCCCTAAGGGTCAATGGGGTCATAGAGGGGCTAAGAGTTAGAAGGGCCATGGGGGTCACAAATGTACTAAGGCTCTTAAGGGTCACGAAGGTCATAGAGATGCTAAGGGTCATAAGGGTTATAGAGGGGCTAAGGGTCATAAGAGTCACGAGGATCTCAAAGGTCACAGGGGTCATAGGGGTTCTAAATGTCATAGAGGTTCTAAGGATCACGAGGGTCATAGGAGTGTTAAGGATCACGAGGGTCATAGGAGTGCTAAGGGTCACGACGGTCATAGGAGTGCTAAGGGTCACGAGGGGCATAGGGTTAATAAGGGTCATAAGGGTCATGGGGGTTCTAAGGGGACTGCCCATATATGGGTGGATGCGTATATATAGAGGGGCACCCATATATGGGGGGTGCCCATATATAGGGGGAGTGTCCCTGTATGGAGGGTGCCCATATATGGGGGGGTGTCCATATGTGAGGGGCATATATGGAATATGCCCATATATGGGGGTGTTCATATATGGAGGGTGCCTATATATATGGGCGGTGCCCATATATGAGGGGGTGCCCATATATGAGTGGTGTCCATATATGGGGGGGTGCTTATATATATGGGGTGGTGCCCATATGTAGGGAGTGCCCATATACGGGGGGGTGCCCATATATGGGCGGGTACCTATATATATGAGGGGTGCCCATATATGGGGGGTGCCTATATATGGTGGTGGCCATTTATGGGGGGGTGCCTATATATGGGGGGGAATTATACGTTTGTAGCCTCTTATGGTAAAGTATGTATAGAGCTATCGGAAAACCCCCGGTCACACCCACTCGGTCACACCGGGAGGGGGGAGCGAAGCCCCCCTCGGGGTTGACGAGAGGAGCGAGCAGGGGGCGTAACCCCCTGGTATGGAATATAAAGGTATCAATAATCATTTCTAATTATGATGAAAAAATTATCCAATCTGATAATTGACAAACGAGACAATTCTTTACGAGTGGTACAGGTCCATCCACAACGTCTCCTCTATGAATCGAAGTTGGATGATGTTGATAACATCGGCGGTAGTCGTTAATTTCGCTCATTTTTTTCAACCTCTCTGTCAGCGTCTCCGATAATTCGTCAATGTGTTGCCATGCAAATTTCAAGAGAAATCTCTTCAGGAAATGTGTAGAATCTGTTGGCAGCATTTGCATATCCCGTATCCAATCGAAGACGTCAGTGATTGAAACCAAAGTCGAATCGAAGTACTTCGTGTACCATTTCATCAGCTTTTCACAATTTTCGAATGCACAGGTGTAATTCTCAATGAGACTGTGCTCTCGATGATTCCAACATCTGCGGGTAATTATATCTTTTGCCTTTGAGCACCCCAAATCATTCAAGTCGATTATCACCTTATCACTGTAAGATTGTAACCATTGTTTCTTTTGCAGTCCATTCACGAAGATAATTGTTACTTTTTCTGTAATTTGTGTAACCGTATCTTGAACCTCATCATATGGTATGGATCCAGTTTTCCATGCGATTCCATCGTGATTATTAACAATCCCCTTGTTCGTCCTCTGGTACTTCTTTGGTAGTTCATCCAATCCACATGGGGGTTGGAAAAGCAGACAAGCACACTCATTTTTTCCAACTGCTTGAACTGCCAGTTCTTTTACAATAAATTTCTGAGTTGGGTGTTGAAAACTTTGAACATCCAACATTAACATTATAATAACACACTAAAACCGCAGATCGTGATGGTAGCAAATCAATTTTGTGTTTGAAGCTAAATCCAGTGGAGTCGGTTGATTTTATAGCAACTCATCCCCCTTACCCCATCCCGATTTAAACCATCATGGAACATTCTCGAATATTCGCGAACAAGTATGACGTAATTTTTATTCCAAGACAGCAACGACTCATCACAATATGCGAGTTTCGACCGGTCATTGTATTTCATTCAAGTCCTAACAGGGAACATGGGATATCGCCCACCGCGCGATGAGTCATCGATGTCGTCATCCTTCTCGAATGTACAAGTCTCAGCAGGAGTTACGGGTAACCCCCACCTCGCACATCGATGAGTTATGAGTCTGAGTGACTTACCGATGTCATTTATCTTAAAAATATTCGACCATTGTTTTCACATATTTGCACATGTTTGCAAATGTTTGCATATGTTTGCAAATGTTTGCAAATGTTTGCATATGTTTGTAAATGTTTGCAAATGTTTTAAATGTTTCCAAATGTGTGTAAATATTGTCCAATTTTCGCAAAATGTTTGCAGAATGTTTACAAATGTTGTCAAATGTTTCCAAATGTTGCCAAATGTTTCCAAATGTTGTCAAATGTTTGCAAATGTCAAATGTTCGCGAAATGTTTGCAGAATGTTTGCAAATGTTGTCAAATGTTTGCAAAATGTTTGCAGAATGTTTGCAAATGTTTGTAAAATGTTGTCCAATGTTTGAAAATGTTTCCAAATGTCAAATGTTTGCAAAATATTTGCAGAATGTTCGCAAATGTTACAGAATGTATGCAAATGTGGTTAAATATTTGCACCTGTTTAGGACTTACGGGGAGTTTCCCCACCGTGCAAGTCGATGACTCATCGATGACGTCATTCATCTCGAAATTTCCGCGATTGTGGCGGCAATATCCAATTTTATCCTTGTATCCACAGGTTTTCATATTGTATACAAGTCCTACCAGGACGGTTCCCCCACCATGTGAGTCGATAACTTATCGATGACGTCATTCATCTCGAACCTTCCACAGCTTGTGGCGCCAATATCCGATTTCATGCAAGTTTCAACATGTCATCATACAAGTCCTAACAGGATGGTTCCCCTACCACGCGAGTTGATGAGTCATCGATGACGTCATCCTTCTCGAACGTCCCGCGACGGTGGCGCCAATATCCCATTTCATCCAAATTTCAACAGGTCATCATAGAAGTCCCAACAGGTCTTAAAGGGATTCCCCCACCACGCGAGTCGATGACGTCATCCTTCTCGAACGTTCCGCGAAAGTCGCGCCAATATACGATTTCGTGCAAGTTTCAACAGGTCATCATACAAGTCCCAATAGGTCTTAGGGGGATTCCCCCACCATGCAAGTCGATGAGTCATCCGTCCAGAAAATTCCATGACGGTGGCGCCGCCACTAGTATCATATTCCATACAAGTCCCAACAGGACTTAGGAAGTATCCCCACCACGCCCCCGAGTTGATGAGTCATCGACGACGTCATCCGTCTAGAAAATTCCGCGACGGTGGCGCCGCCACTAGTATCATATTCCATACAAGTCCCAACAGGACTTAGGAAGTATCCCCACCACGCCCCCGAGTTGATGAGTCATCGACGACGTCATCCGTCTAGAAAATTCCGCGACGGTGGCGCCGCCACTAGTATCATATTCCATACAAGTCCCAACAGGACTTAGGAAGTATCCCCACCACGCCCCCGAGTTGATGAGTCATCGACGACGTCATCCGTCTAGAAAATTCCGCGACGGTGGCGCCGCCACTAGTATCATATTCCATACAAGTCCCAACAGGACTTAGGAAGTATCCCCACCACGCCCCCGAGTTGATGAGTCATCGACGACGTCATCCGTCTAGAAAATTCCGCGACGGTGGCGCCGCCACTAGTATCATATTCCATACAAGTCCCAACAGGACTTAGGAAGTATCCCCACCACGCCCCCGAGTTGATGAGTCATCGACGACGTCATCCGTCTAGAAAATTCCGCGACGGTGGCGCCGCCTGGTGGCGGCGAGGTGCTTTGATCCAGAACCGGCCTAGCATACCTACTGGAAGAGTTAAAAATGTTCTAGTACGAAGTTGGGGCACCTGAAAATACATGTCCCATTGCTTGCCGAAGAAATTTAATTCCCGGAGGAAGCGTTAAAAATGCTCTAATATGAAGTTGATGCAGGTTTTAAATTCCCAGATGTCATGGGGACAACGTGCATCTGAAAATACATGTCCCATTGGTTGTCGGAAAAATTTAGTTCTCCGAGGAAAAGTTAAAAATTGTCTGGTAGGAACTTGGTGCATGATTTAAATCCCTACTGGTCATCGGGACCACGTGCATCTGAAAATACATGTCCCATTGGTTGTCGGAAAAATTCAATTCCTTGAGGAAAAGTTGAAAATTATTTAGTAGCGACTTGTTGTACGATTTAAATTCCCAGTAGTCATCGATACTACGTGCATCTGACAATCCATGTCTCAAAGGTTGTCGAAGAAATTTTATTCTCCGAGGAAGAGTTAAAAATGGTCTAGTACGAAGTTGGTGCACGATTTAAATTCCCAGATGTCATGGGGACCACCTGCATCTGAAAATACATTTCGCATACGTTGTCGAAAAAATTCAATTCCCCGAGGAAAAGTCAAAAATTGCCTAGTAGGAACTTGGTGCATGATTTAAATTCCCACTGGTCATCGGGACGACGTGCATCTGAAAATACATGTTCCATTGGTTGTCGTAAAAATTTAATGCCCCGAGGAAAATTAAAAAATTGTCTGGTAGGAACTTGGAGCAAGATTTAAATTTCCAGTGGTTATCGGGACTACGTGCATGTGAAAATACATGCCCCATAGGTTGTCGAAAAAATTCAATTCCCCGAAGAAAAGTCAGAAATTGTCTAGTAAGAACTTGGTGCATGATTTAAATTCCCACTGTTCAACGGGACCACATGCATCTGAAAATACATGCCCCATTGGTTGTCGTAAGAATTTAATTCCCCGAGGAAAAGTTGAAAATTGCCTAGTAGGAAGTTGGTGCACGATTTAAATTCCCTGTGTTCATCGGGACCACGTTCATCTGAAAATACATGTTTGAAAGATTGTCCAAAAATTTCATTCCTCGAAGAAAATCAAAAATTGTCTAGTAGGAACTTGGTGCATGATTTAAATTCTCACTGGTCCTCGGGACCACGTGCATCGGAAAATGCATGTCCCATAGGTTGTTGGAAAAATTACATTTCCCGAAAAAACGTTCAAAATTGTATTGTAGGGACTTGGTGCACGATTTAAATTTTCAGTGGTCATTGTGACCGCGTGCATTTGAAGTTGCACGCCTCAATGGTATTTGATGTACTTCTAATCCCCGAAGAATCATTCAAAATGAACTACTAGAGATCTGGTGCATACTTCACATGTCCACTGGTCGTCGGGACCACACGCATCCGAAAATAATTGTCCCAAAGTTTCTCGAGACGTTCTTAGTCCGCGATGAATAGTTAGAAATCGCCCAGCAGGCACTTGGTGGGTAATTTAAATATCCAGCCCTCAGTAGACGGACATGAGCATTCTCTTTAATGCCCAAGACCAATAGTTAATGTTCTAAATTATTTCCTTCATGTATAAATCATTCTTCCATTTTCATCTATTTCATTCTAAGCTGAAACCCCCTTCTTTACCCTAAAATTAACTTTTAGTTCTTCGCCGCCAAATGGTCACACCTTCGCATTCACATTTGATAATTTTTCACACGCTTATTTCTACATCATATGCGCATATTGATTATAAAAAGTAATAAGTTATTCCATCTTCCCATCTTGCATTTTTTATAACCCATGACCAAGGTTTCATTAGAAAAAAAACCATAGCATTTCATCAACTCACTTCACGTTATCTGCGACGTTGCCGGATGTTTTTCCGCCATTTTGAGTCAACTTCGGGCATCATATTCCTCAACGTTCATTTGTCAACTTTTAATTTTCAATATAAAACAAATATTTTTTTTCAGATTTTTCCCGGAATCTATGATTTTTTTCGTCAGAAGGCCCGGTAAACCGCGATCTAACCGAGCGAAGCGACGACTTGAGGACTTTTTTTTGGACCCCTATTTTTTTGCGTACATTAGGTCCCAGTACATATGTAAACCTATGGATGGATTACATTTCGTTATATATACCCTCCTTTCAGAAAATATATACAATGGTACTTTTGAGGACCGTCCTCAAAAATACCACTGTATATACAGGGTGTTTCAGAAGTACATGTACATCTGAACACCCTGGGATCAGGGGGTGATTCTGAGCAGAAAAGTCCTCTTGCACTTTTTGATCAGACTCACCCCTAAAAAGTAATTGGCAATTAAGGGTGGGCCAATGGGGAGTGATTTTTAAGCGGGCGCATATCCATGTGATATGCAGCATATGTGTGTGTGCCCACCCCACCATTCTACGAGACAAAAGAGCGCAACGATATTGCTCTCTCTCCCTCTCTCCCTCNCTCCCCTCCTAATTGAGATCAAGGGATGAAATTCGACGGAGAATGAAATTCCCCATCAGTTAACCCTCTTTCATCCCTTAATCTCTGTAATAAAAAAATAATAACTGCCATGACAGTCAGGGGCCAGTAAGAAAAATCATTTTTTTCGGGGCGCACACTGACTTTTCACCATTCGCCCGCGATTTAAAAATTCACCTCTCCCCTCCTAATTGAGATAAAGGGATGAAAAAACGGCAGTTCGACGGAGAATTTAATTCCCGATCAATTAATCCTCTTTCATCCCTTAATCTCAGTAACAAAAAAATATAAACTGCCATGAAAGTCAGGGGCCAGTAAGAAAAATCATTTTTTTCGGGGCGCACACTGACTTTTCACCATTCGCCCGCGATTTAAAAATTCACCTCTCCCCTCCTAATTGAGATAAAGGGATGAAAAAACGGCAGTTCGACGGAGAATTTAATTCCCGATCAATTAATCCTCTTTCATCCCTTAATCTCAGTAACAAAAAAATATAAACTGCCATGAAAGTCATGGGTCAGTGAGAAAAAAAATAGTTTCGCGGCGCACAGTGACTCCCGGTAATTAAAAATTCTGCTCTCCCCTCCTAATTGAGATTAAGGGATGAAAAAAAGGCAATTCGACGGAGAATTAAATTCCCCATCAGTGAACCCTCTTTCATCCCTTAATCTCTGTAACAAAAGAATTAAAACTGCCATGAAAGTCAGGGGCCAGTAAAAAAAATAATTTTTTTCGGGGCGCACACTGACTTTTCACCATTCGCCCGCGAATTAAAAATTCACCTCTCCCCTCCTAATTGAGATTAAGGGATGAAAAAACGGCAGTTCGACGGAGAATTAAATTCCCCATCAATTAACCCTCTTTAATCCCTTAATCTCTGCAGCAAAAAAATAAAAACTGCCATGAAAATCAGGGGGCAGTACGAAAAATAATAGTTTCGCGGCGCACATTGACTTCCGGTAATTAAAAATTCACCTCTCCCCTCCT
>NW_021681040.1:67329-68061 GCF_001412515.2 Diachasma alloeum
TTTTTTCATCCCTTAATCTCAATTAGGAGGGGAGAGGTGAATTTTTAATCACCGGGAGTCACTCTGCGCCGCGAAACAATTTTTTTTCTCACTGACCCATGACTTTCATGGCAGTTTATATTTTTTTGTTACAGAGATTAAGGGATGAAAGAGGGTTAACTGATGGGGAATTAAATTCTCCGTCGAATTCCCGTGTTTTCATCCCTTAATCTCAATTAGGAGGGGTGAATTCTGAATTACCGGGAGTCACTGTGCGAAAGGAGAGAGTGAGAGAGAGAGTGGGAGAGAGAGGGAACGGCTGACGAAAAACCTCAAATGATTTTTTTCTCGCATTCAGTCCGTGATGTTCCACAGGCCCGTGCGCGCATGCGCAAACGGTCGGGTGAATAGCTGTAGGGAGTGGGAGCGAGGCAGAGACTTCTCTCTCACACAAAAAGTTCTCATTCTCGGCGCCGGCTTTAGGGGTTGGAGCTAGAAAATTGCGTTCATCTTTGAATCTATAGGAGATTCGCGGGTACGATCAAGACAAAATTTGTGGTAAATGTTCTAATAAAAAATATGGAAGAAAAAAAAAAGAAATTCATCGATTCAATGTTAAGAAATAAATAGCAACATATATTAAATTCGCTCTGAATAAATAGACAAGCTGTTGAAAAAAAAACACTGATATTCCGAATTACCAAAAAAAAAATTCATTAACTTCAATTTTTTAAATGGAAAACGTTTTTTTTT
>NW_021681040.1:68287-69301 GCF_001412515.2 Diachasma alloeum
TTTACTCGTAAAACAACAGTAAACAAAAGCGTTCTAGTTAATTTGCCCGATCACGCAGCATGATGGCGTCAATATCTCATGAACTACTAGTTGTAGAAAAATATGTCAAAAAATCAATTACATGGGAAATTTGATTGCAAATATTTTTCATTTCAACTATTTTTCTCTATCTGCNATTTACTCGTAAAACAACAGTAAACAAAAGCGTTCTAGTTAATTTGCCCGATCACGCAGCATGATGGCGTCAATATCTCATGAACTACTAGTTGTAGAAAAATATGTCAAAAAATCAATTACATGGGAAATTTGATTGCAAATATTTTTCATTTCAACTATTTTTCTCTATCTGCATCGAGTGTCTCGATAAACGCGTCGGAGCGCGCCAACACCCTGCGCGAGTACTTACGCGGCGCCCGCTCCGCTCCCACCCCCCGATAACTCCGTATCTGTCATAGTTAGGGGGAAAAGGTATAGAATAAAAAATGAGTATTTTTACATATCAACCATCTTTTGTTTGAACATTTTCCCGATATCTGTCGTAGTTTGCAGATAAAGTCTNTGGAGCGCGCCAACACCCTGCGCGAGTACTCACGCGGTGCCCGCTCCGCTGCCACCCCCCGATAACTCCGTATCTATCATAGTTAGGGGGAAAAGGTATAGAATAAAAAATGAGTATTTTTACATATCAACCATCTTTTGTTTGAACATTTTCCCGATATCTGTCGTAGTTTGCAGATAAAGTCTTTTAAACAATTAAAATTGTTAATAACAATTGAAGGGACAATTTTTCGGAAAAGTAACCGACAGATTCGTGATCAGCGACCCAAAAAAACATAAAACCCACTGACATCCTCGACGCGACCTAACAGTTTTACAGGATTNAATAAAACCCACTGACATCCTCGACGCGACTTAACAATTTTACAGGATTGTCGTGGGCGTAAGGACTACCTAATGCAAATGCAGCGAGCAACGAAATAAAAGAAAAATGCCCCCCCCCCCCACCCTTTCCAT
>NW_021681040.1:69488-92540 GCF_001412515.2 Diachasma alloeum
TAGGGAAAAAATAGAAAAAAAAAATCTGAAAGACGGGCCTTAAATAACATGCATACATGAATTGCGACGGAAAACTTGGTAATATACCAATATAATCGGGTACATTGAAAAGCACTACAAGTGTTGTGTGGCCCGAGAAATGATGAGAACACAAATTGTCATGCAATAGGTGAGCGGGAAACGGCGTAGTAATTTAAATTGATTCAACAACATTATTTTTACATCGTTGACTATGCCGAAATGAACCATGTGAGAAGGATTGCTCTTAATCCTCGGGACTCTGACTGAACTATTGATATTAATTACTGAACATGAAATCCATAGAAGCTTTTATTTACGAAGGGCATTTATTGAAAATAAAAAAGGTGAGAGATTCATACACAATGGAAATGTATTCTTAATTTTCACCACATAAAAGTTGAATTTATCCACGCATAAATTGGAAGCATGTTAAATGTAATCATTGGTTTGTTCTCTAACATCTTGCTATATTCTTTAGCCCCGGTAACTAAGGTGGTATTCAAGTTTCCAAACAGAGTATGTAAATGGGGGAATTTCCCGGTTGAAGTTCATCTGTTTGCCAATTGCACATTACAGAGTTGACATCAGATTATTGAATATATTTGTAAAAGTTTGCTCAATGAGAGAAACATTCCAGACAGCTTCCGTCTATAATCATTATATGCATGGCAGAGGCTAAAAAACTTCAGCGGTTCTATATGCAGCGTTTAAATGCGGCACGATCAAAAATTTCACAAAGGATTCCACTTATTTTTACATAAAGGTACTGTAACAGCAGGTATTATTTTCCCTTCACGTCGACAACATTTTATACTCTCGGCAATCTTATAGGGTTAATTTATTTATTTTATATTTGAATTTCATATTCAACATAGGCGCAACAGCCACCAGTCGACATTGACGGCGCTTGCGCCCAAAGCTATCGATTAGCTGCCACGCAACAGGCTGCTTAGGGCCCCGCAGGACACTCTTGCCCCGGCAGTACACACGTGTACATTATATTTTCTTGTGGTTTTTCTTTTCATTGTATCGAGTCTTTTTCGTATTGTTTCATTGTGTTAATTATTGTGCGGAAAGAGTCGATTCCCGAGGTGGTTATTTCTAAATATATTTTGTGAATTGGCGACATAGAACGTGAGTAATTTTATTGCATATTCCTGCCTATATTTCTCCTTTCTCTCTCTCTGTCGAATTTATTACTTTCTGGGTCTTCCAACTTTCACTCCCTGAGCCGAGTCATCGTTGTTAATTATCGATAAATTAACTGGCGCCCAATTAATAATTTATTTGTTGTCGAATAATATAAATAATTGTCGAAAGGATTCTCCAGAGCCCTGACATCCCTTGACCCAGGCCGCGTCAGGTGAAGGCCTTCTGTCGTTGCATTTTTCTTGTCTAATTTCAATTATTTTCTTATCGAATTTATTTATTTAATCGAGTATTTATTATCTAAATAAAAAGGCCTGTCTCAGTACAAAGGTTCATATTGAAGACGGACTCAATCGCATCGGTAGTTTCGGAGATATTCAACTTTTTCTGAAAATCTATTCTGTGGAATATCTTCAAAACTTCACAACCGATTTCACTTTTTTTTCTCAAAATATTCGTTTCGAGATCCTCTACCTAGATCAATCAAAACATATATACTCGTTCATACAAAGTGTTCGAGCTATTCCCCTTTTTCTGTTTTTTCATTAGAATCCTTATTTTTCATTCTTGTGCGCACGATAACTTGAAACAAAAAGAAGATAGCAAGTTGAAATTTCGTACGATTAAATCTTTCATAATACTAAAGGTCCGTATTTTGAATGGGGGTCATCGGCTCAGTGATTTAGAAGATATTAATTTTTTTGTATAAAACCTTTTTATCAAAAGGTTAAATATCCTGAACACCTTACAGAGTGTAGATGCCTATCCCATGGACTGGGGGTGACCGAAAAAATAGACCGAAAAAAAAATTTGCTTTGTGCATATTTTATAAGAAAATGGGATATTAGTTGAAAATCATCGAGATAATCAGCAATACCAGATTCAGAAAATTATGAATAGGCCCACTCATCAAGCAATCTCGAATCCAGCAATCTAATATCTAATTTTCAAGGTTAAATTTCTTCAATATCAAGTGTTAGTTAATAATTTTCACATAGAAATAGAATTAATGTTGTGGCGTATGTATGCCTGTCGTAGAAACAGGGAAGCGGTACGGATCCATTCGGAAGCTTACTACCAATGGAATTGGTAGAAATAAAAGAAAGAAAAGGACTTGTTGAATATTAGCGCCAAAAATAGAACACTGCGATATCGATTATCGACAGATAAACTACTTTATCATAAGAAAGACTTTCACCAATTAACCTCACTTCTCTGTTTATCTGTCACACTGCATAAACACAAAAATTGTTGTTTCAAAATTATTCGCTTAAATGATTATCATCCTCGATGTATGAAGCTCGAATATTATCTAGTAATTAAAGTTAATCATTCATTAAACTAACTGAGTCATTATTTACTGGCCTGGACGTCTGGAATATTATTAATACTAAATTCTATCAAAAGGTTATGGGCCCAGCGTCCAACCACGAGGCCATAAATTGGAAATATCAGTTATAAACAAAATATTGGTCAGTTTGAAAACTGAAATATGACAGAAGGACACTCAAATTATATGCAGCGATTTAATGGCGAGCACTTTCATCTCTGGAAGCGACAAATAGAGATTTTTGCAAAGAATAACAAATTAATGAAATAATAGGATCTACTCCGAAGCCAGAATCAGATTCCGAATCATGGGAAGAAAAAGATTCCCAAGCACCGGCATTCCTCATGAAAGGTTTGGAGTTAACACAATTGAAACATTTGGGTGACTGTGACACAGCAGCTAAAACGTGGAGCAGGTTAAGCTCTGTACATGCAGAAAAGAGTGATCAAGCGCTGCAGGTATTATTGGAACAATCTATTAATTGCAAAATGGTTGTTGAACTTAAAAGGGTAGTTGATCATACGGCTAATATAACTCAGGTAGCACAGCAATTGAAAGATGTTGGTATGGTGATGGATGACCCAATGATAATAGCTAAAATTCTTGCTGATCTGCCGCAGGTTTTCGATTCGGTGCCTACATCATGGTACTCAATTCCCAAAAAGGAGCAGTCTGTGGAGAGGTTGACAATAAATTTGGCCAATGAAGTATTAGTTATGAAATCTAGAGATGGAAAAACTTTTGAATTACACGAGGAGAAAGCGTTCTTCAGCAAGGGTAGCGGTGCTAGCAGTAAAAGGAAGCCTGACTCATGCAATTAATGTCAGAAGCCAGGGCATTGGACTCAAGAGTGCAGAAGTCGAATTAATGATGAGAAAAAAATCAGGAGGGCCACAAAATTCAGGCAGATTTAGCGGTTATCACAGTAATGAAGGACATAGTCGAAATTACGGGCAAGGTCGACGACCTGATTATGGATGAAATCGGTATGGGCAAGGTCATGGATACATGGCTGAAGGCAATAGTGATCAAGGTCAACAGAAACGGAGAAGTCAGAGTCAACCTCAATTTAACCAATGGGATTTTAATAATCAATACTCATATCAGTCATCCATGTTTTGTGTTGAAACTGAAGCTGAATGTTTCACTATGGAGGGAGAGGCCGATTTGTGGCTTGCTGATTCAGCAGCAACACAGCACATGTCTTTTCGTGAGGATTGGTTTCAAAATCTAGTATTTTATCCAGAAAAATCATACAGGGCACGAATGGGTAATGGAGATATTCTTTATGCGAAAGGACGAGGGGATATTATTCTTAAGATTGTCAATGGCCCTCATGGAGAAGTAGAGTATCTCATAAATAATGTTTTATTGGTTCCGAATATGAGAAAGAACTTAATGTCAGTGAACAAATGAGCATCCAAGGGTATAGATGTCATTTTTAGAGCCGGAGGACAGACTGTGAATTTCGTTCAGAGAGATGAAATTTTAGTTACTGGAGAAATTTATGGAAGTGGTCTGTATGTTTTGCAGTTTCAGACTATTCTAAATTCAGGAGAAAATATCGTATCCACCATCGCACCAATACTCAAAATTTAGCATGAGAGACTTGGTCATCCCAGTTATGCAACATTGAAGGAGATGGTACGAGATCAACGGTGAACAATCTCAAGGTTAGCGGAGCTCTGATGGGAGATAATTTTTGTGAGGGGTGTGTGCTTGGGAAGCAGCACAGATTATCATTTCCAAAGACACCACGTCGTGCATCAGTACCAGGAGAATTATTTCATACCGACTTGAGTGATAAATCAAGTCAGTCGTCAATAGGAGGTGCCAATTATTTCTTTCTTCTGAAAGATGATCACTCAAGGTATTGTTACGTATATTTTATTAAGGAAAAGTCTGATATACCTGGAGTCTTCAAGTCTTTTCTAGCCGATGTTCAGGTAGATGGACACACAATTAAACGAATTCGCAGCGATTGCGGGTTGGAATTTTGTAATAAAGAAATTGAGAAGATTTGTAGGGCCAATTTAATTAAACAGGAGTTATCAACACCAAGAGCTCCAGAGCAGAATGGCTTCATAGAAAGACAGAACAAGACAATAGTGGAGTCAGCAAAATCGATGCTACACGCTAGGAAACTACCTTTATATCTTTGGGGAGAAGCAACAAGAACTGCAGTTTATATGAAAAATCGAACTGCATCAAGGACACTGAATGGAGCTCCACCGTTTGAAAAATGGTTTGGAGAGAAACCCAACCTTCAGCATCTGAGAGTTTTTGGATGTACTGCTTATGCGCATGTTCCAAAGGACTTCAGAACCAAGTGGGTGCCAAATTTAATGAAAATGATTATGATTGGATACGCTGATGGAGGAAAAGGGTATCGATTATTTGATCCAGATCAACGGAAGTGTTTTTATTCGTCGAGATGTTGAGTTCTTCGAGAAGGAGCCAGACAGAATTCAGATTGAGATCGATCAGATGCCAAAGGATGAAGATAATGGAGAACAGGGAGATGAAGTTTTCAGTGAGAGTAAAGAAAATGAAGAGAGTCCAAAATCTAAAAGAGTTGATCCTCGTCTACCCATACCACGTGATCCGTATCCATTGAGGCAAAGGAACAAAACCAACAGTGTAGATGATGAAAATATGTATGCTGAAGCTTTGTTATGAGAAATTATATTATTAACAGTGGATGATACCAAGGACGATCCAAATTCAATATAGTGGATGAAAGCAGTTCAAGAGGTGCTTGATTCCCTCAAGGAAAATAACACTTGGGAACTAGGGAACAGACCTGAAAACGCAAATATTGTTGGAAATCGATGGGTTTTTCGAACACAATACAAAGCAGATGGATCGATTGACAAGTTCAAGGCCAGGTTAGTGGCTAAAGGTTACTCTCAACAGTATGGAGTGGATTTTGCTGAGACGTATGTTCCAGTTGTAAGAGCAGACACGGTCAGGATGGTTCCATCAACTTCAGCAGCTTTAAACTTGAAAATTACTCAGTTTGATGTCAAAACTGCATTTTTGAATGGGGATTTAAAAGAATATCAAGGTGCCTGCAGGAATTTGGTCTAGCTCAGTCAGAGGAGGATCCATGTATGTATATTCACAAACAAGGTCAGAGAATATTATATCTTATACTGTATGTGGATGATGGTTTGATATGCTCGGATGATTGAAATTTGGAGAGTCTTCTACGTGTGATAATAAAGGTTCGTATTGAAGACGGGCTCAATCGCACCAGTAGTTTCGGAGATATTCAACTTTTTCTGAAAATCTATCATGTTGAATATCTTTAAAACTTCGCAAACGATTCCACTCATTTTTTTTTTAAATATTCGTCTTGATGTCCTCTACACAGATCAATCAAAATTTCTATACCTATTCATACAAAGTGTTCGAGATATTCCCCTTTTTCTGTTTTCTCAATAAAATCCTTGTATTATGCAAAGTACGACTACTCGGGCCTGTGACAGGCATACGCATATGCGCATATAATGGAATTGGTAGGAATGAAAAGAAGAAAAAGACTAATAACGCAAAAAGAAACGGCCGCATGCCTTCTGTCGAATAGGCTCGAACCCCTGCTTGTTTTATGGGCAATTTTTCAATTTTCTGAAAATTGCAGATAAAAAGATCGTATAAACACTTTTCTAGGGAATAATAAATTTCCACGTTTCAGATATTTCTGGGTGATATACCTAATTTAATGGTCATGAACCTAATTTTTCGGAACATACACTGACAGAAAAACAAACATGTTCTCAAACTAGTCTTGATTGGGCCAACAAAATCGTTTGCTAAAAATTGCCAAAAAATAAGTTGTTTGATTCGAATTCGAAAGTCTCAAACATGAATAATTGTTCTACTTTCGACCACAATGAAATGTTTGGCGCCAGACGGATAATTCACAGGAGACGGTGCTTTTTTTGGATGAAAATATATGAGATATAGAGGAAAATTTATCAAGAAATATTTTGTCCCTAAGTTGCAAGATTCGTATGATATCATTATAATTGTTCCATTTAAGGATTAATTTCTTGACTATGATTATTAAGTAGCCGAAACGAAAGACTACTATCCCTTATTTCGCATAAAACGAGTATTTTTCGCGAGCAAAATATATATGGGAGTATCGAATAATGAAGAACTAGCACTGGAAATGACACTTCTTGCGTGTACAGAGAATACAATTTTTTCGCAGCTACTAAATCTAGTTTTGCGACAAAATTTTTTCACTTCGGCGCCCTTTTTGCATGTTTGGCACAAAAAAAAAAGTTTTTCGATAATTTTTCAAAAGCTATTTTCTTGGCACAAGTAAAACTTGTTTGAGAACTCTGTCGTTTTTCTCTCAGTGTAGTTGTTGGTCTACTTAAAAACTATTAGGAGACTTTTTGAAAATTAGAGCTCAGTGATCGTATACATACTTTTTCAGCAAAATTTTCTTTTTTCAATTTCTTCGCAAACATAGTAAATTTCATGCCGAGGTCTTGGAAAATAGATCACCGTCCCCCACGTGCAAGATTGCCTTCCGAGCTGAAGGCGAGGATGGCAAGCACGTGGGTGAGGGTAATATGTTTTCCATGGCGAGGCGTGAACGTTATTTTTCATGTCGCGGAAACTGAAAACCCCAAATTTCTTAGTGTGCAGTGCCAAGAAAATGGGGTTTTTCAGGTCCCACGACACGATAAAAAGGTTTCGACGGAAAACAAACATTTTTAATTAATGAAAAAACAATAAAAAAGAAAAAAAAATAGCACAGGAATAATGTTTAGATAGAATAGAGTGGAGTCCCACCTTGATTTTTGGATACTTTCCGAAAAAAAAAGTCAGTTCCACAAAAAAAAATGAAAAATCTGTAATCCAGATACGGAGAGGTGCTACAACGCGGAATTATCAACTCTTTCCGCAATTTCAGGACATTTCCGGTGCTCTGAACAACTTTAAACCATGCTTAATCGAAAGAACGGAAAATTTCCACCAATGATACCTATTGAAGACTCAAAAAATGTCTTATCATTTCTTCTGACACCCAGATTTTTAACAAAAAGACGACAAAAAGTAAACAATCAAAGGAAGCTGACTTATCCTATGATAATGTGAAAAAATTGAATTTTTGAAAGCTTTTTTGATAGTAGAAAAGAACCATCTGAAAAGTCTCGACAAAATTTAAATTTTCAAGAAACGAAACCGGAATAATAATTGGCGAAATCACTCATAATACAATTTCGTGTCAATCATTCATTCCAGATTAACTCAAAAAATGGTCTCAAAAAATTCAGAACCATCTAGGCATGAGTATTCATTAATCCCCAAAAAGACGGGAATACGCTCTTTTGGTTCCGTAGAAAAAACTCTCAATCTCCTCTAAGTAAGCCAAAAAAAAATTGTCTCAAAAAGTTACATCAAAATGAGTCAGACTGATCTGAAACTTGGAGATTTTCTACTCCCACAGGAAGTGATAATCGAGATATGCGGTAGCGTATCAGCCAAGAAAAGTTTTGACCGACTGAGCAAAACATCAGGCCGAGAGCACCGCGTATCTATACATGACAGAACTTCCCCCTCCACTACCCCTAAATGATTTACATTCGGTATAATGAAAACGGGACGACAAATCGGGAAAGTGTCGTTAGTTACATCATATAAATCGCCTATGAGCTTTTCAACGGTGTAACTATGGTATTTTTTGGATTAACAGTAAAAAAGATAGGCGCATAGCAACGAGTTGATATTCACATTCTCGCGATTCACATCATAAAGTGTAAGAATCAAGGTATAACGTTGGCAGCGCCGGTCCAACTGAGCTTGATATCCAACGTTGAAGTGTTGCCACCAGTGCATTTGAATGTGGGGTGTGATGTTGTTATGGAGAACCACAGAAAATGTTCTTCTTCACGTTAAATCACTTATTAGAATGAAACGGAAAATCGACTCGGTGTTCTATTTTGTTTTCTCTCGTCGAAAATTCGAATTTCATCCCACCATATCTATACTCATATGCGGACCTCGGACATAAAGGTAGTTTATGCACTGTTTGTGAGGTTATCGGTTTATGTTTGAAATGTGACAAAAGGGAGATGTGTCGAAAATATTGCGTGATCAAGTATTAAATGTCCGTGAATAGTTAAATTCGAAAAGAAAATCCTTATTTTTCTCCGAGTGTAACAGAAAATGTTTTCATTCCGTGGAAAAAAATTCACTAAATTAAGTGACAGTGAAATGCGAACAATTTTGCGATTATTTAGGGAAAATTAGGAGAAGACGGTAGGATTAAATGGACACTTTGAACCCTTTCCAAAATGTTGATGTCTTATTGAAGTGCTGATGAAATAGATTTTTTTTTTTTATTAAAGTGCAGTCAGCCCCTTTATAATAAGCTTAGGCTGAGCTCAATCGATAAATTTGTTCCTTGGTTATAAATATTGAAATAAGAAGTCAGAAGAGTCCATTCCACCCAATGTTTCCCTAATATTTTTAAAGACAAAAGAAAAACAAAAACAGATGTTTTAAAAAAAATTCTTTGTGAACATTTTGTTCGACTATTTCTATAAGGAAATCAGTTCATCTCTCCACGAAATACAATCCATATAGGAATCATCAGAGCAAAAATTGAATGAGGAAGCAAATCAAGTCAGAAAATTGTTAATAGATGATTAAAATTTGAAATTCGGTGGAGAGAATAAATCTGGAGTAGAACTATTTATTTCCCTTTAATTGTTGATTCAAAAAATGATCTATCTTATGAAAAATGAATGAGTTAAATTGAATTGAAAAGAACAAATTTCATCGGATATAAAAACAGTCCTTGCTTATTTTGAAAAAAATAATGAAATCTGCCTAAAAACACAAAAACAAATGTTTTTGTAAAAAAACTGGGCCAAGAAAAAGTTTTGTTTGATTCCTACTGGGAAATCGAAGTTTTTGAAAAATACATAGAAATAAAAAAGGAAGCCAAGTTAGGAATTTTGAATAAATGGTGATAGTGCACATTCAGGTTTCTATAAGAGAAATAGTTCTCAATGCAATAAGTATTCTAAAAAAATTCTCCATGAAATAAAAAATCAGTAGGAGCAGGACCAATGTCTTGGCGCGGAGTTTTTCAATTCACTGTCTGTATCAATCTATTCCTCCATCCTTTGATCCGCGCTTAAGTCAATTTCTGGGAACAATCATGAAACGAAAAAATAAAGTTTCAAACGATAAACCACCAAACATTCTTCAAGTGTTTGTCTCTGGCTATATTTCGTATATTTTGTGACTTGCAGGCCACTGCATGTCGCCGACTTAGGGTCGAAGGTTTGTTACCAGACTCTGTAATCTTCAGAATTTTCCGTTGCACATGGACTTTCTCCCATGCCCCTACGCCCTCTATGCATCCACCCGGCGGATAAGGAAGGTAAACAGGAGATGCCAACGATCGAGGGACACTTGTGTGTACCCTCGACTGGAATTTGGAATGATAAATAAAAATGAAATAATATTTTCAACTTCGAATAATTCTTTTAAAAATGCTTTACATAAATAAATTAACAATTGATCGGATTGAAAATTAATGAGAAATCCTTAACTCTGAGAATTTTGATTGATTAAAAAAAATAATGATTCAATTAAAGCAAATTCCAAATATAATAAAATTCTCAATCCATTCAATTACAATTGAATTAAAACTAAAATAATTAATCATATCAAGATCCTCAATTTGGAGAATACTTGAATGATCAGAGCAAGAATTAATCAACTGATCCAATTGAGAGATTCAAGTGTTGACTTAACTTTATACTGTTAGATAAAGACGACACCCAAAATAAATGGTTAATAATAAGAAATAATTATCGCTAATTATAAATTAAAATAATGTAGAATTAATTAATTAAGATAATTAAATTAGAGATTGTGGAGGGACATATTGGGACTCCTGAAACAATTCTCATTGGTTAGTTGGGGGTGGAAAAGTCCGCCCGCACCCCAACAAAAATTTGAGTAACCCAATGGGGAAGGGGTGGAGTAACCCTGAAACACTGGGACTGATGAGCCTGTAGAGGGAAATTCTGGACCAAGGTCGTGCACCATTGGCCCCGAGTTTTCCCTCCAGAAGTGTCCAAGGTCACACCCTTAGTGCGGTTCATAAAACCACTTGCACTCCGGGTTTTTCTTCAGTGTTCCCTGCTCAGTTCCAATAGTGAACTTTTCAATCTCCCCTTTGGGTGATTTTACTCAAGAATCTTTCCAGATTCTTTTATTCAAGAATCCTTCGTGATTCTTTCAGTAAGTCGTTTACGACTTTTTATATTTTTTTTATTATTCAAATCTTATAAGATTTCATCTTATAATTCTAAAATTGTAAAAGTAGTTATCGAGGCAATTTGGCTTATATCGAGACAGTTAAGTGTTTAAAATCGAATTGTGATAAACTCGAATTTGGCGGCAACCATTGTACATATAATAAGGATTACGACGGACCAAAGGGTCAATTCCTGTAAAACTACGTAAGTTGTTTAATTTCATTTGTATTTCTCGTGAAGTGAAATTTTGTCTTTAAAATATAGATTCGTAAGAATCAATTTAATTAAGCTCTAATTTCTTTCTATTTCCAAAAAAAACTTTATTTCTTCCCTCAAATAAATTTCTCTTGAATTCCAGATAAATGGAATAATTGTTCAATTCATTTGTTCAACATTTTCAAATATTTTGCATCACTTAAAAATTAATTCCTTCAATTATCTTGATTGATAAGTAGGAATTTGGTTTATGTCAAGGCTGAATTTAATATTTTTATTTTACTTTAACTTTTGAATAAAAACATTCATCCTTGACATAACAAGAAAAAGGGGAATATTTCGAACACTTTGTATAATGTAACGTGACATTTTTGCATGGGGGTTAAAAATGCCTATTACCTTCGCCCTTCTGCACCTAAATCTAGTTAACTGAAAATAAAACGGATAATGGGCGCCAGATAATTTTTTAGCCGGAATTATCAAATCGGAAGTGCACGAATTTCGAGTCCAAACACTCAGGAAATTCCTAAACGATAAACCAAAAACGAAGAGAACTAGATTTTTAGGGAAAGGTCACGGTCAGCCCCCTGTTACACACTGTTTTCAGTGTCCCTTATATTGAAGCCATTACAGATGGCGCGGAGAGTCATCTGACGGCTCCCCACTTTTCACAATTATCCCCCACTCTGACGGTTTTCGCGCTTTCGGAACCGTGAAGAAATGGAATTTGTTGGGATTAGACTGATACCCTGATGTGCAATTAGCGACTGCACAAGTAGGCATAATTATGTCAGTTTAATCTCACTTTCAAACCATACAATACGAGTTATTCCGGCGTTTCCTTTAAAACAGAGCAGAGAAATGGCGGCAGTTGGGAGAATGGAGGGGGTCAGTCAGGTNAGGTCAGTCAGGTGTAATTCAGCGCCGCGTTGTGGCCGTCAGAAACAGCCTCGATAATGCGGACACGCGTATTGTATAGGGGCATTGGATTTAGTGTCAGGGGGCTGGTCACGGTCCACGGGTCGCTCAGTATGCTAGCTTGTGGAGAGAGGGATAGATTTCGGGTGGGAACGAGGTTATCGGGAGGTCAGAAAACCAAAAATGATCGAAAACACACATTTTCCTTACATGGTCCACTATTGAAATTTTCAAAAAAATAAATAATTTACATACTTTTACCTAATTTCCAAAAGAAACGAAAATTCTCCATAACAATCATCGCTCTTCTAATAAAACCAAAGAAAACTAAAAAATCCGATCTGACATCGTAATAACAAAATAATATAATTGCAATCGCTTTGATTACAAGGCTAAACTGATCCAATTCCTCAGGTGTTATTGAAAACACGAGGACAATAGCGAAAATATTCCTTAAGGTTGTTGTCGCGAGAGAGTCACACTTGAAATTTTCCACGCTTTGGGCTGGTATCCGGCTAAACGAAGAACCCGGTTTAAAACAAAAACTTTTGCTGATGTACAGTTCGACTCGGTTCACGCATACATGAATGTACTATACATGAATACGTGCGCATACAGCTAACGCCGAATGGTGTCGATCGTGGCAACCACGCGCAGTGTATCTCTCTCTTAGTGTGTCTCTCTTCGTGTGACTCCTAACCTGTTCGGTTCACCGAATCTTTACCACTATTTAAAAAAATGTTCCCAGAAAGAAAAGGTACTGGCATGATGAAATTAGGCAAGTTAGCAGAAGGTTTTCTGGAAATTAGTGGCAATTTCCATGAAGCACTATTTGATGTTGAAGTTTTACAAACATTGTCAGAGAAATTAATAACCAAGGAACAATTACTCCTTGCAAAAAAGTCGTACTTGGAGTGTATCGTATCGGAAATTACCAAAGAAAAAGGATTGACATTATTACCTTAATGGTTTTAAAGAGTAATGTATCTGACATGTTAAAAAAAATTGCCAACTCTGGTATCTCATTTGACGTGTTGTTGACAGCGAGTAAACAAAAAGGAGGATTGACACAAGTATTATCAGAACGAAATGACATGAATAAACCCCGAGTTACGAAAAGTAAAAAAGTTATTGATAAAATTATTTTCTTTTTTAAGAGTCGTGAGGCAAATAACACTATCTATTATTTTATTATACTATTTTCCCTGTTTGTTGATCATTACAGTGTTTGTAGATAGTCAATAAAAAAAAGACTGAATTACCGCATTTTTGAACTACTCATTATAACCCATTTCAAATTCATCCGTGCCACCGACTCAAAGCAGTTCGACGGAGAATTAAATTCTCCATTAATTAACCCTCTTTCATCCCTTAATCTCAATTAAGAGGGGAGAAGTGAATTTTTAATTCGCGGGCGAATGGTGAAAAGTCAGTGTTCGCTGCGAAAAAATTCTTTTTCTTACTGGCCCCTGACTTTTATGGCAGTTTTTATTTTTTTCTTACAGAGATTAAGGGATGAAAGAGGGTTAATTAATGGAGAATTTAATTCTCCGTCGAACTGTTCTTTTTTCATCCCTTGATCTCAATTAGGAGGGGAGAAGTGAATTTTCAATTCGCGGGCGAATGGTGAAAAGTCAGTGTGCGTCGCGAAAAAATTATTTTGCTTAGTGGCCCCTGACTTTCATGGCAGTTTTTATTTTTTTGTTACAGAGATCAAGGGATGAAAGAGGGTTAATTAATGGAGAATTTAATTCTCTGTCGAACTGCCCTTTTTTCATCCCTTAATCTCAATTAGGAGGGGAGAAGTGAATTTTTGATTCGCGGGCGAATGGTGAAAAGTCAGTGTGCGCCGCGAAAAAATTATTTTTCTTACTGGCCCCTGACTTTCATGGCAGTTTTTATTTTTTTATTACAGAGATTAAGGGATGAAAGAGGGTTAATTAATGGAGAATTTAATTCTCCGTCGAACTCTCCTTTTTTTCATCCCTTAAACTCAATTAGGAGGGGAGAGGTGAATTTTTAATTACCGGGAGTCACTGTGTGCCGCAAAACAATTATTTTTCTTACTGCGCTGTGATTTCCATGACAGTTTCTTCCATTTTTTACAGAGATTAAGGGATGAAAGAGGGTTAATTGATGGGTAATTTAGTTCTCCGTCAAACAGCCTTTTTTTCATCCCTTAATTTCAATTAGGGGGAGAGACAAATTTGTAATTCGCGGGCGAATGGTGAAAACTCACTGTGCGCCGAGAAGAAAATTATTTTTCTCGCTGGCCCATGACTTTTGTCGTAGTTTGTATTTTTTTGTTACACAGATTAAGGGATGCAACGGGGATCGATTGATGGGGAATTTAATTCTCCATCACACCGTCTGGGTTTCATTCCTTAATATTAATTAGCCAGCAAATGAATCACCTGAAAAACATTAAGAACATGTTGAGGACGAGAAGGGCATAAATTCCCCTCCGAAACAGCCTGTCACATCCCTGTGACAGCGGGACAGCTACTGCCGAGTTACCGAAATAGCGAACTCGGCCAGACACCGAAATCGTCACTTGAAATTTTTTACAAAATGGCCCAAAAAATACGTTAAGCAATGTAGGCAACTTTTGAAACTTGAAAGAAACTAGAAAATTACTTCTGTTGGGTTTTCTACTCTATCGACTGCCCAAACTATAACATCTCTCCCACCTTGGATTGTCAGCTAGACAATTCAACTAATAAACCTTTAAATTTAAACCTTTAAATATATGGAAACAAAACATAGACTCTCAACTCCACCCTTTCTCAATCTATCAGTCTCGGGGGTTTTTTTACCACCCGTCCATTTCTAGTTAGCACCTTGCGATCCTCCACTCCTGGCAGGACTTCAGCAGCTTTGGTTTCCAATTTCTTCTTTTTCTCGGTGCCGGCACGACGAAATTTAGAGGCCGAAGGCACTGTATGCCAGTTCTCTGGCTCAGCGTCTGAAGCTCGGAGAATTTCCTCAGTCTCGCTCATTGACATCTCCAATGGATACAGCTTCTGGATGGGTCTCGTGGCATAACCATTTGCTGTCTTGAGTTTGACAACTCGAATTTCCCCCTTCTTCCCTGGGAATACTTGATCGACTCGGGCAAGAGGCCATTCCAGCCTCTTAACGTTGTCACTCCCCACGAATACAACGTCTCCTTCCTTGATCTCGATGACAGCTGGCTTGGTGACCCCATGTGGCTTCAATTGTCCAAGGTATTCAATTCGGAATCGTGAACGTAGTTCCTCTCGTAATCTCTGGTGATACTTGACTCTTGCATTCAGAGAAGTGGAGTCCACCTTATCAAGATCAGGTACTCCATAATCAGGAAGATCTCTGAGAAACATATCTGGAGAGAGAGGTACGAGCTGTTCGGGGTCTTCTGCTAGGTAGGTGAGAGGACGTGCATTGATGATCGCCTCACAGTCACAGAGGATAGTGGATATTTCCTCGAAGGTGAGGGAAGCCTTTCCCAACGTTCTTTTCAGGAGATCCTTCACCATTCTCACCATTCGCTCCCACCATCCACCCCACCAGGCTGCTGAGGGAGGGTTGAACCGCCAGTCAATACGTGTTGAAGCTCCCTGAGTTATGATCGTTTCCCAGTCCAAACTTCTCAGAGCATTGGATGCACCAACTAAGTTAGTGCCATTATCACTATATAACACAGCAGGACGTCCTCTACGAGCTATAAATCGTCTGAGTGCCTCCAAAAAGGAGTCCGTAGAGAGGGTAGACAGCAATTGCAGGTGAATGGCCAGGTAGACTGCGCAGGTAAACAAGACAATCCAGCTCTTGCTTCCATCTCTGAGAAACAGTGGNGATCGTTTCCCAGTCCAAACTTCTCAGAGCATTGGATGCACCAACTAAGTTAGTGCCATTATCACTATATAACACAGCAGGACGTCCTCTACGAGCTATAAATCGTCTGAGTGCCTCCAAAAAGGAGTCCGTAGAGAGGGTAGACAGCAATTGCAGGTGAATGGCCAGGTAGACTGCGCAGGTAAACAAGACAATCCAGCTCTTGCTTCCATCTCTGAGAAACAGTGGACCTGCCAAATCAACACCAGAAACTTCGAAGGCACTTGCATCTCTCACTCGATTTTCTGGAAGAGGTATTGAGATAGATTCCAGTCTCTTGGCAGTATATCTCTTACACCTCGCACAATTCCTCACAACGGATTGTACCGCTCGTCTGCTGGATAATATCCATACTCGTTCCCTTAGTTTATTGAGAGTGGTGTCAATGGAACCATGTTTGAGTTCTAGATGACAATCTTCAATCAACCTGTTCACCAACAAATGTCCACGATCCAGAATCACTGGACACCGGAAGCCCATGGAGTCGTCACGATATGCTACTGGTGTCTTGAGTCGTAAGAGACCCATCTCGTCTCTGTAAACCACCAGATCACTTAGACGAGGATCTTTCTCCCAATTAAAACACTCAGAGTGTACCATTTTGAAGACTGCATACTCTGCTGACTGTAGTTCTTGCGCTGTCAACGTCTGGATGCGAATCTTTTCTTTGTTCCTACAGTTGTTGACAAATCGTAGAGTCCAAGCAACGAGACGAATGATTTGAGAGTACCTCGAATACTTCCTCAAATACCAAGGGGGCTGGTTGTTCTCTGGGTTCAACTGCGATGAATTGGAGGCAGTGATTAATGTTATAGCAGTCTTTGGGGTCCTGAGCTTCTTAGTGGCCTTCTTCATCTCCATGTTGACCTCGTTCTCATCAACAGGTTCAACTGCTTGAGGCCACTGTTCAGGAGGCAACTTTAACCACTCTGGTCCCCGACGCCACCTTGAATCCACCAATTGTTTAGCTGTGCAGCCCCTCGATGCCAAGTCTGCTGGATTAGAGACTCCAGGTACATGGGACCACTGCTCTGGATCCGTCAATTGGCGAATCTCCTGGATACGATTCCAGACAAAGGTTGCCCACTGTTTATTCCTTTGTATCCAGGTTAGTACTGTACTGGAGTCTGTCCAATAATACAACTCACAATGTAAATCTGGAACAGCAGAGACCACCGAGTGCATCAGCCTTGCTGCCACCGTTGCTGCCAGCAATTCAAGTCGAGGTATTGTGGTTTCTTTAGGAGAAATATTTGCTTTTGCACTGACAAACTCGACTTCAACGCGGTTGTTGCTCTCTACTCTGGCAAAAATTACAGCTGCGTAAGCCAAGCTACTTGCATCTACGAATGCATGGAGAGAAATTCTGGATGCTTCCTCCTCCGCTTTGAATAGAAAGCGTGGGATCTTCACTTCTTTAAGCCAAGTCAATTGGTCCATCCAGAGAACAAAGGCATCACGAACATCATCATCGACTCTGACATCCCAGTCGAAACCCTTAGCCCAAACCTGTTGAAGAAGGATTTTAGGACAAATAACAACTGGACAAATCATACCGAGTGGGTCAAACAACTGCTGAGTAAATGAGAGCATCGTTCTCTTCGTGATGATGGATGGCTCGCCTGTCTGTACGAGTGGATTGACCAGTGACAGAGTGTCCTCTTCTCGATGCCAACGTAGGCCCAGCACGGACGATTCCGGCTCTGTCTTCTTCAATCCTAAGTACTCCTATGCTCGTAGATCAAAGCCACCGGACTCCAACACACTTGAGCTTATTCTCTGGAACTCTCCAGCCTCCTCGTGAGAGTCAATACTGATCACGCAGTTGTCCACGTAAAAAGACTCCTTTAGTTTACGCAGGACAGATTTCTCACTCTCAGCTCGAGCATCTCTGAGTGCTGAGTCAATGTGGAGGTTCAACGTAGCACCCAAAATGAACGGACTGCTTGAGACCCCAAAAACAACTCGCTGATGCCTGTATACGATTACTTTCTCAGGATCAGCATCTCTGTACCACAGGAATCTCAAATGACCTCGTTCTTCGGGGGCAATACTGATTTGAAGAAAGGCCTTACGTATGTCAGCGATGACTCCCACTTCTTTCTCGCGAAATCTCATCAACAGGCTTGGGATGAGCTCGATGAGATTGGGTCCAGTCTCCAGACAGTCATTAGAGGATGGTCCAGCCTTTCCATGTGCTGAGGCATCGAACACTGGTCTGATTCTCGTAGAACTCCCCTCTTTTACTACCGGACGATGAGGCAAATAATAGCTGACACGTGGCACTTCACATACAGGAACTTGTTCAATGTAACCCTCCTGCATCCATTCATCGAACACTTGTTGATAATCGTCTAACAAATTGAGAGACTTGAGGGTGTTGATGGTCTTCTTGAGTCTGTGTTCAGCACTAGGTCGATTGTCCACCAGAGGAGGATGATTCACCTTCCAGGGGAGCACCACTTCATACCGAACTTCTTTTTCATGAGCAGCTTTCGTTTCTCTGAACGGGGTCCATCATACCCAGGACATCCAAGCTCCACAGAGCTGATAGATCGGCATCTTGAGTGAACATCGAGAGTGTGGTCATTGTCGAAGTTGTGTCAACTGCATGCGACTTTACTTTGCCCATCAAAGTCCAACCCAAACGTGTTCCTATTGCTGTGACCCCACAGTCTAGATTCAACATTTTACCTGTGTAAAGCTTAGCTGCTACGTCTGCTCCTAAGAGTAATTCAATGGGCTGTTCCCCTGGTCCCACATCAGTTAGATGTATATTTTTCCCGTGCAATTCATCAATCCAGGGCCCTTTCTTAATTTTCGAGATGTTCTGACAGATGGTGTCCTGGTGACAGGCAGTAAAATTGCAGGCGTATGAACCATCCATGTTCCTCAGATGAATCTTGTAGACCTTATGCTCTTGAGGCTGTGTTAGGGTACCACCGAACAGTGAATGGATCAGAGTACGACGTTCCACCATTTCATACCCTAGAAATTTTGCTACTGGCCCTGAAACATATGAACGGTGCGACCCTGAATCAATGATCGCCCTGACCACTTTCTCCTTGCTGCCTCGGACCAGTTTGACCTTCAGTGTTTGAAGGAATATTTCCATGTCTGTTGAAAAACTGGCAAGATTCTATTCAGTTGGTTTGACCTTGGATTTGTCCTCAACAGCTGATGTACTACCCACGAGCTTACACATCGACAGTATGTGCTTCTTACCACACCAAGGACATTTTTCGCGATATCTGCAGAACTTACAAGAGTCATTGGTTTTTAAACAATTAAAGCAGGCATTTGTGCTCTTCATGATTTCCACACGTTCTTCCATTGTCATTTTTTTTCGCTTTCTCACAACTGTGACTTTTGTGATTTTGCTCACAGAATATACATGAATCCACTGTCTGACCTTTTGTGTTGAGCAATCCTGCTGCTGTAGCTATGGGTCCATTCTCAATCTTGACTTTCTTTTTCTTGTCGTTGTTCTTAGTGTCTTTACTCTGCTGCTGGGTGGTTGGAGTGATGTCAAAACCTTGTACTGCCATGTCGATACGCTGTTCGAACATAACCTCGGCTTCTAAGAAGTCCATGAACTTCGCAAGACGTACGTGGGCATTAGGGATCTGTAGTGATGTTGAGTGGCGCTGCCAAGCCTTCAGTAACTCCTCTGGTAACGAAGACAGCAGTTCCCCCCCTGCTGGATCCACCAGGGGATACAGCATTGCTGCACACATGTCTATAGTCACTCCCAGTGACTCTAAAGCCCTGAGTTGAGTCTTTAATTTGTCATAAGTGCTTGACAATGGTCTTTTGTCGTCCTTGTAAAAGGCATTGCTCAATACGAGTTTGAGTAGCTCACGAATATACATTTCCACGAGAAGTTCTTTTTTTCCAAAACGATTTTTCAATGCAGATATCGCCTCATCATAATTTTCTGCCGATGGTGGGAAACTGTCAATTACCTCTCTCGCTCTTGAACCCTCAACAACTCCTTGAACCAAATAACTAAACTTTTGCTCCTTAGGCATAGTGACATCATCGTGAATACCCTTGAACAAACTCCAGAACTGAAGCCAGTCCTTCATGTCTCCAGAAAACTTTGGAATCTCCATTTTTGGATATCTAAACCTCTGATTTGTCGCTGGATCTGGCTGATTGACGTAAAACACGGGGACACCTGGACGTTGAGCTGTCTCAGTCACTTGCAGTACTTCGCGTTTTATTTGCTGAAATTTCAGCTGGTATTCGTCACACGAATTGAATTTACCTGTCAATTCTGCTTCAGTGGTTGCTTCACTGTTTACCATTTCCGCTGAAATATTTTGATTTAATTCTTGCAGTTCTGTCGATCTCTCTGCTAAGATAGCCAAATATGCTCTGACATTGTTAATATTGGGGTTATCTTGTTGTAGAACTGCTGTCAACGTTGTGTGCGTCTTAGTGAACGCTGCTCGCTTTGCTGCGCGAGTTCTCTTGGGGTTATCCATCGTTACAGCCACGATCCGACGATTACTCGTCCTGTCACGGTCGCCAAAATGTTGTGGAGGGTGTAAATAATCGATGGATATACTTCGTTTTGTATTTTATGCAGAATGACTGTATTAATTACTCGAAAAGAGATTATTGTTTTACAATGTGCGACATGACGCGAACGCCGTGCCATAATAACTAGCCCAGAAAATACGTTAAGCAATGTAGGCAACTTTTGAAACTTGAAAGAAAGTAGAAAATTACTTCTGTAGGGTTTTCTACTCTATCGACTGCCCAAACTATAACAGGCAGAGTGGAATTCCCTGATTATTTTTCACTCTCGATTAATTTTTTGAATATTCAAATTGATACTCGATTCATTCACATCGTTCCATTCCATCGGGAGATATTGTCGATTAGAGACAATTTTTTATGGTCACTGAAGGAGGCAAACCATTCATTTAAATCTCGCAATAATCTGCGAAAAATCTTATTCATTAATCTATTTTTATGGAATTAATCCCATTATGTGTAGATCGCTGGAGAACAACGAAAACGTTCCAACCGTTCAAACGAGTTGGAATGTTTTCTCTCTCCTTCTTCTCCATTTTCTTCCTCACTCGCACTCGTTAAGTTTGGCGAAGGACGGGCACAAAGAGGATAGACCTGAGTAGAGGCCCGGATCGGGGGGTTTGACTGACTCCAAAAAAGTTAGTTGGTACCCCACGGGAAAGGCGGCGTCCCGGTCGAATTGTCGGTAAATGTGCGTCGGGTGCGTGAGTAACTCGGCAGTAGCAGTCCCGCTGTCACAGGGACAGGTTCGGAGGGGTCCTTTTGTCCTCCTTGTACTCAACGTTTACTTTATGTTTTTCGGTTGATTTATTCGCCGACTAATTAATATTGAGGGATGAAACAAAGACTGTTCAATGGAGAATTAAATTCCCCACCCAACAACTCCCGTTTCATCCCTTAATCTCTCTAATGAAAAAATTATAACTGCGACGAAAGTCGCGGCGCTATGAAAAACTCAATGGTTTCTTGGCGCAGTGACTCCCGACAACTCGCCCGCTAATTAAGGAAATCGTCGCACCCCTCCTACTTAACATTAAGGAATGAAACCAATGCTGTTCGATGGAGAATTAAATTCCCCACCCAACAACTCCCGTTTCATCCCTTAATCTCTCTAATGAAAAAATTATAACTGCGACGAAAGTCGCGGCGCTATGAAAAACTCAATGGTTTCTTGGCGCAGTGACTCCCGACAACTCGCCCGCTAATTAAGGAAATCGTCGCACCCCTCCTACTTAACATTAAGGAATGAAACCAATGCTGTTCGATGGAGAATTAAATTCCCCATCCATCAACCCTCGTTTCATCCCTTAATCTCTGCAATAAAAAAATTAATATTGCGACGAAAGTCACGGCGCTATAAGAAACCCAATGTTTTCTCGGCGCAGAGTGACTCCCCATTAATTCCCCCGCTAATTAAAAAATCGTCTCATTTCTCCTAATTAATATTCAGCAATAAAACCAATGCTGTTCGATGGGGAATTAAATTCCCCATCCTTCAACCCCCGCTTCATTCCTTAATCTCTGTAATGAAAAAATAAAAACTGCGACGAAAGTCGCAGCGCTATGAAAAACCTAATGGTTTCTCGGCGCAGTGACTCCTGACAACTCGCCCGCTAATTAGAAAATCGTATCTCTGCTCCTAATTAACATTAAGGAATGAAACCAATGCTGTTCGATGGAGAATTAAATTCCCCATCCTTCAACCCTCGTTTCATTCTTTAATCTCTGTAATAAAAAAATAAAAACTGCGACGAAATCGCGGCGCTATGAAAAACTCAATGGTTTCTCGACGCAGTGACTCCCGACAACTCGCCCGGTAATTAAAAAGTCGTATCTCTGCTCCTAATTAACATTAAGGAGTGAAACCAATGCTGTTCGATGGAGACTTACATTCCCCATCCTTCAACCCCTGTTTTATTCCTTAATCTCTGTAATAAAAAAATAAAAAATGCGACGAAAGTCGCAGCGCTATGAAAAACTCAATGGTTTCTCGGCGCAGAGTGCTTCCCCATTAATTCGCCAGCTAATTAAAAAATTTGAGGTAGCTGTAGCTTTGTACAGTCGTGATTTGACGTGGATACGTCTATGTGACAGAGGGGAAACCGCAGTCCTCTGCGTAAACAACAGACGAGAAATACAATGTTGACAACAGCTGACTACGCATGCAGCGTCGATATTATATATATATATAGAGAGAGAGAGAGAGAGATAAAGAGAGAGAGAGAGAGAGAGAGAGAGAGAGAGAGAGAGAGAGAGAGAGAGAGAGAGAGAGAGAGAGAGAGAGAGAGAGAGAGAGAGAGAGAGAGAGAGAGAGAGAGAGAGAGAGAGAGAGAGAGAGAGAGAGAGAGAGAGAGAGAGAGAGAGAGAGAGAGAGAGAGAGAGAGAGAGAGAGAGAGAGAGAGAGAGAGAGAGAGAGAGAGAGAGAGAGAGAGAGAGAGAGAGAGAGAGAGAGAGAGAGAGAGAGAGAGAGAGAGAGAGAGAGAGAGAGAGAGAGAGAGAGAGAGAGAGAGAGAGAGAGAGAGAGAGAGAGAGAGAGAGAGAGAAAGACGCGCGTTAGTTTGGGCGCCGGCCACCAGGGGCGCTGGCAGTCAGTAGGCACGTTCGCAATGACCCCCCTATCGAAAACATAGACGTATCCACGTCAAAATCGTCTCTTTTCTCCTAATTAATATTAAGGAATGAAACCAATGCTGTTCGATG
>NW_021681040.1:92805-94173 GCF_001412515.2 Diachasma alloeum
GCAGTGACTCCCGACAACTCGCCCGCTAATTAAAAAATCGTATCTCTGCTCCTAATTAACATTAAGGAATGAAACCAATGCTGTTGAATTTTCATAGCGCCGCGACTTTCGTGACATTTTTTATTTTTTCATTACAGAGATTAAGGAATGAAACGGGGGTTGAAGGATGGGGAATTTAATGCTCCATTAAACAGCATTAGTTTCATTCCTTAATCTCTGTAATGAAAAAATAAAAACTGCGACGAAAGTCGCGGCGCTATGAAAAACTCAATGGTTTCTCGGCGCAGAGCGCTTCCCCATTAATTAGCCCGCTAATTAAAAAATCGTCTCTTTTCTCCTAATTAATATTAAGGAATGAAACGGGGGATGAAGGATGGGGAATTTAATGCTCCATTAAACAGCATTAGTTTCATTCCTTAATCTCTGTAATGAAAAAATAAAAACTGCGACGAAAGTCGCGGCGCTATGAAAATTCAACAGCATTGGTTTCATTCCTTAATCTCTGTAATGAAAAAATAAAAACTGCGACGAAAGTCGCGGCGCTATGAAAATTCAACAGCATTGGTTTCATTCCTTAATATTAATTAGGAGAAAAGAGACGATTTTTTAATTAGCGGGCTAATTAATGCGGAAGCACTCTGCGCCGAGAAACCATTGAGTTTTTCATAGCGCCGCGACTTTCGTCGCAGTTTTTATTTTTTCATTACAGAGATTAAGGGCTGAAACGAGGGTTGATGGATGGGGAATTTAATTGTCCATCGAAAAGCGATGGTTTCATCCCTTAATGTTAATTAGGAGAAAAGAGACGATTTTTTAATTAGCGGGCGAGTTGTCGGGAGTCACTGCGCCGAGAAACCATTCCCGGGTAGAATCACGCTGCTCGAGCTCGGCTCGGAACCCGTATCCCAGCTAGAAATACGCCACTCCGCCCCAGCTTGGGATAAATTACACGCGCGTAACATGTACCCGAGGTTGAGCCGCGTCCCCGGGTAGAAATCACGCCGCTCGAGCTCGGCTCGGAACCCGTATCCCAGCTAGAAATACGCCACTCCGCCCCAGCTTGGGATAAACTACACGCGCGTAACATGTACCCGAGGTTGAGCCGCGTCCCCGGGTAGAAATCACGCCGCTCGAGCTCGGCTCGGAACCCGTATCCCAGCTAGAAATACGCCACTCCGCCCCAGCTTGGGATAAACTACACGCGCGTAACATGTACCCGAGGTTGAGCCGCGTCCCCGGGTAGAANTTGCTCAACATCAGGTTCAACCCCAATTACTCAATCCCAGTATACTTAACCTCAATAATAATTCGACAGGTCCGATGGCATCGTGATTTGAGCGAAAAAACAATCGAATAAATGTGAAGATG
>NW_021681040.1:94445-95273 GCF_001412515.2 Diachasma alloeum
TCCATCGAACAGCATTGGTTTCATTCCTTATTGTTAATTAGGAGGGGAGAGAGGATTTTTTTTTTAGCGGGCGAGTTGTCGGGAGTCACTGCGCCGAGAAACCATTAGGTTTTTCATAGCGCCGCGACTTTCGTCGCAGTTTTTATTCTTTTATTACAGAGATTAAGAGATGAAACGGGGGTTGATGGATGGGGAATTTAATTCTCCATCGAACAGCATTGGTTTCATTCCTTAATGTTAATTAGGAGCAGAGATACGATTTTTTAATTAGCGGGCGAGTTGTCGGGAGTCACTGCGCCGAGAAACCATTGAATTTTTTATAGCGCCGCGACTTTCGTCGCAGTTTTTATCTTTTTATTACAGAGATTCAGGAATGAAACGGAGATTGAATGATGGGGAATTTAATTCTCCATCGAACAGCATTGGTTTCATTCCTTAATATTAATTAGGAGGAAAGAGACGATTTTTTAATTAGCGGGCGAATTAATGGGGAAGCGCTCTGCGCCGAGAAACCATTGAGTTTTTCATAGCGCCGCGAATTTCGTCGCAGTTTTTATTTTTTTATTACAGAGATTAAGGAATGAAACGGGGGTTGAAGGATGGGGAATTTAATTCTCCATCGAACAGCATTGGTTTCATTCCTGAATATTAATTAGGAGGAAAGAGACGATTTTTTAATTAGCGGGCGAATTAATGGGGAAGCTCTCTGCGCCGAGAAACCATTGAGTTTTTCATAGCGCCGCTACTTTCGTTGCAGTTTTTATTTTTTTATTACAGAGATTAAGGAATGAAATGGGGGTTGATGGATGGGGAATTTAATTCTCCATC
>NW_021681040.1:95524-96793 GCF_001412515.2 Diachasma alloeum
GGAGTCACTCTGCGCCGAGAAAACATTGGGTTTCTTATAGCGCCGTGACTTGCGTCGGAATATTAATTTTTTTATTGCAGAGATTAAGGGATGAAGCGGGGGTTGATGGATGGGGAATTTAATTCTCCATCGAACAGCATTGGTTTCATTCCTTAATATTAATTAGGAGAAAAGAGACGATTTTGTAATTAGCAGGCGAATTAATGGGGAGTCACTCTGCGCCGAGAAAACATTGGGTTTCTTATAGCGCCGTGACTTGCGTCGGAATATTAATTTTTTTATTGCAGAGATTAAGGGATGAAGCGGGGGTTGATGGATGGGGAATTTAATTCTCCATTGAACAGTCTTTGTTTCATCCCTTAATATTAATTAGTCGGCGAATAAATCAACTGAAAAACATGAAGTAAACATTGAGTACAAGGAGGACAAAAATACCCCTCCAAAACTGTCCCTGTGACAGCGGGACTGCTACTGCCAAGTTACTCACGCACCCGACTCACATTTACCGACAATTCGACCGGGACGCCGCCTTTCGCCTTTTTTGGAGTCAGCCAAATCCCCCGATCCGGGCCTCTACTCAGGTCTATCCTCTTTGGACGGGCACGTACCAACGCGACGGAGACGACAATGAGTGGGAGCGAGCGCGATACATATGCCATTCTCACTCAGGGGGGGGGGGAATACCGACATTAGTATACCCGCCTGTTTTACCAACAAAAGTGTACTCGCATTTAGTTCATGCGCAACCACTATGAAAAAATCCACTCGAAACGCTTACATTGCCGTGGGAGATCTCCCTTATAATCTCTGCCACGAGCACTGAAATGTAGTATATACTGGAAAGGGCACTGCCATGCTAGGCCCGTAAGCGGAAAACGAGCCAGAGAGAGGTAGATTTTCAAGGATACCTGTCTTACTCTAGCAGGCGTTGCGCATGCGTAGAACGAGCATGTACATGCGAGTTAAAAAGCTTATGTACTCTGAGTGGTGCACACTCAATTGTTGCTATTTACGTCTTGGCGATAATTGTCCCATTGTGAGAATAAAAAAATATCCTCTAATCCACGAACAGCTATTTCGTAGAAAATTAGAGGAAAAATCGTGTATTTTGATATTGTCTCCATTGGATTTCTCTTGTATTCTTCATGCATTAAAAAAATTCACAATTACAATGTTCTTATTTTTTATTGCAGTATTGGGACAACTAGATATAAACAGATTCCAATTCAACTCCTCGACACACGAGGCATTTTCCTGAACTTGAGAGTC
>NW_021681040.1:99225-101772 GCF_001412515.2 Diachasma alloeum
CTTAATCTCAATTAGGAGGGGAGAAGTGAATTTTTAATTACCGGGAGTCACTGTGCGCCGCAAAACAATTATTTTTCTTACTGCGCTGTTATTTCCATGACAGTTTCTTCCATTTTTCACAGAGATTAAGGGATGAAAGAGGGTCAGTTGGTGGGGAATTTAATTCTCCATCGAACTACTCTTTTTTCATCCCTTAATCTCAATTAGGAGGGGAGAAGTTAATTTTTAATTCGCGAGCGTATGGTGAAAAGTCACTGTGCGCCGAGAAGAAAATTATTTTTGTCACTGGCCCATGACTTTGTCGTAGTTTGTATTTTTTTGTTACAGAGATTAAGGGATGCAACGGGGATCGATTGATGGGGAATTTAATTCTCCGTCACACCCTCTGTGTTTCATTCCTTAATATTAATTAGCCAGCAAATGAGTCACCTGAAAAACATTAAGAACATGCTGAGGGCGAGGAGGACAGAGGTTCCCCTCCGAAACTATCCCTGTGACAGCGGGACTGCTACTGCCGAGTTACCCGCACAGGCAGTTCGCCCAGCCGTCAGATTCGACCGTGGCGGCATCCCTCCGTTGGGGTCGAACTACTTTTGGCTTGGGGTCAGTCCAACCCCGAGATCTGAGCCTCTACTTTAGTCAATCCTCTTTGGCCTCAACCATGAACAATAGAGGTAAGGAGGCCGAACTGTAGCGGTCAGATGTTCTGACTGTGGGACACGGAGGGAGTACAAGTTAGTAATTCCTCTTATGGCCATAGGGCAGCGCTTTCATCTACCATGTATCACACGTACACAACCGATGTTTGATGCATTAGTGGCTTTGTTTACTCTTCAAAGTTGACGTTAATATTGTTGGATTTCGTTCGTTATAATCGAATTCCATTATTTATAATCGAATGACTGGAGGTAATTAGTGAGAAAAAAAAATGAGGCGGGTGTGAGCATTTCCTGGGTGTAAATTGAGAACAATAAATCTACAATAAATAAATAGAATAAATAAATGCAATGAATCTACATGAAACATAATAAAAATTCATTGTTGACACCATGCTCCTTTTGAACGTATTTCATTTGACAATTGTTACATTAATTATTTCAAGGACAAAGATTTTCGTACAACTGGTACAGAATTCGTTTGACAACATTTTAATGTTAATTTATGAACATTTCATCCAAAAATTGTTGATTCTAGATTCAATAATTTCACTCCATTCTAGAGATTAATGATGCCCGATACATTCTCCACTGATTGAACTTTATCAAATATTATCCATGGGACTGGCTTATTTTTATACATGACACCGACTTCTAAATTTTCTTTAATCACAATTCTCATATACGCTTGATAAGTTCCCAATACTTCTACAAAAAAAAATGTAATGTTCGTGTCTCACATCAGCCCAGTTACACGGTTTTTCCACAGCTTTAATATTATTGTATAAATCGCGAAAAGTGAATTTTAGAGGAGTGGAATCATACATTTTTTATTTTATCGGATTCTGAGACATGTTGATTAATTGAGTACCTATAGTTTCATAAATAAATGAATAACTTATCTATACAATTAATAAGTCCGATTATCAGAGAATTTTATCTACAATTCGTACGTCTTATTCACAATTTTAACATTATATTAATAACTGGGATTTAAAAGTAATAATTATCGTCATTACATGAATATGCCTATAATTCATACGTCTTTTTTTTTACAACTGAGTGTGTCTATCCACAAGGGCAATTTAAAATTAATAGTTGATATGATTGGAGGGTTATATTTACAATTCATACGTCGCATTAATATTCCGGCTACTGTTTCATAGTTGCAAAACAGTATTTGCAAATTATATAGCCTGATTTTCACTTCGCCTTCAACTCATCTTTAGAGAAGGTTTATGTAAAAAATTATTTATTCCGTAACCCATTGTAAATGTGATGTGTCCAGATGATCACTGCACTTGCCAATGGCTGCGATAACTGTAAGGGAGAAATAATTGAGAACGATACAATGGAGAATATTTCTATTTATCATGAAATTTGTAAAAATCAGCGAATTTTGTTTGCTTGAATAGAAAAAACGGAATAACAGTCGTTTACTAACCTCCATTCATAGGTTGTCAACTGGATTTACTCTTCTTCATTATTCCCAAACACATTTCTCACTTCGTTAGATCACATTTCTCGAAATATCACAGTACTATGAACGTACGATTACGGATATAAATCAATTTATTAATTCAACAAAATTCACTCTGTTCATTACATTAATTGTTTAGGCCCACTTTGCTATATTTTACCCCTCCCGTCGTCGTGCAACTGGGCGATTGAAATGCCACCTACAGCACTTGAGAAGCCCGGATTGTGGTTCCATGTGCCATGCACGGAGTTCGGCCTCCTTACCTCTATTCTTCATGGCCTCAAACGTCCTACACTAAAATTCCCAGAGTGGGAGCGATCTCCGAAAACAAAAATCACTAGTAGTAGGAATGTGATGTCTTAACGTTGAAATTTATAGATGGCGCTATTAATCGGCCATAATAGTCCGCGA
>NW_021681041.1:0-743 GCF_001412515.2 Diachasma alloeum
CACTCCAACCCCGAGATCTGAGCCTCTACTTTAGTCAATCCTCTTTGGTCGGGTGCGTGGGTAACTCGGCAGTATACTGGCGACAATATGAGAGTGATCTTTCCATCTAACCCCTACTTCCCCCACCACCGACGCGCGCATGCGCAATGCTGCGGGAGCACACCCTCAATCCGCCGGTGCTATTTTCTTGGGTTTTGAAGACGAAAATTTCGTGCAACACACAGCGAAAAAATCGACTTNATTTTTGAAACTTTTGGTCAACTGTTGGAGAATTAGACAAGTCAATTACTATTATTAATTTATTAAGTATTAATTTTCACGTATTTCCTCATAATTTTGTTATCAATTCATTGTTTTTTCATCAAAAACGAAAAAAACAAAACAGGAAATTATTTTTCATGTATTTTGAACACGCCGTACGCGGAGGGATACACCACCGTCCCACCGCGCATGCGCGCGTCGGTGGTGGGGGAAGTAGGGGTTAGATGGAAAGATCACTCTCATATTGTCGCCAGTATAGCAGTCCCGCTGTCACAGGGACAAGTTCANTAATTTTAGACCCTTATCGTTGGTTATGGGCCTTGAAACTTGAACCTCAATGGTGCTGACCCTTGAAAATGATAAAAGCTAAATTTTTGACCCTTAATATTTGTGACCCTTAGACTAGTCGTACTATCTACTCTCTACTGTTGTAGAGAGTAGATAGTTGGGATCGGATGCGTGGTGGGGGCTACTCTCTACTC
>NW_021681041.1:856-7657 GCF_001412515.2 Diachasma alloeum
TGTTCGATGGAGAATTAAATTCCCCATCCTTCAACCCCCGTTTCATTCCTTAATCTCTGTAATGAAAAAATAAAAACTGCGACCAAAGTCACGGCGCTATGAAAAACTCGATGGTTTCTCGCCGCAGTGTTTGCCCATTAATTCGCCCGCTAATTAAAAAATCGACTTTCGTCGCAGTTTTTATTTTTTCATTACAGAGATTAAGGAATGAAACGGGGGTTGAAGGATGGGGAATTTAATTCTCCATCGAACAGCATGAACAGAGGTTTAATTCCTTAATGTTAATTAGGAGGGGAGAGACGATTTTTTAATTAGCGGGCGAATTAATGGGGAGTCACTCTGCGCCGAGAAAACATTGGGTTTCTTATAACGCCGTGAAATGCGTCGCAATATTAATTTTTGTATTGCAGAGATTAAAGGATGAAACGGGGGTTGATGGATGGGGAATTTAATTCCCCATTGAACAGTCTTTGTTTCATCCCTTAATATTAATTAGTCGGCGAATAAATCAACTGAAAAACATAAAGTAAACATTGAGTACAAGGAGGACAAAAGTACCCGTCCGAACCTGTCCCTGTGACAGCGGGACTGCTACTGCCGACCCAAGTAGCAAACCTTGCGAAAGATATCAGAAAGTATACCAAAAAGGCAGACTAATGTCCGTCCAAAAGGTATCTTGCAGTCATACGATAACTTTTAGTTAACTTCTAGGTAACTTCTAGACACAAGCTACCTTTTTGGACAGACATTAGACAGTCTTTTTGGTATACTTCCAGATACCCTCCAGAACTGTGCTGCTTGGGGAGTTACCCATGCACCCGACTCACATTCACCGACAATTCGACCGGGACGCCACCTTTCCCGTGGGGTACCAACTAACTTTCTTGGAGTCAGTCAAACCCCCCGATCCGGGCCTCTACTCAGGTCTATCCTCTTTGGCGGAGGCATTCAGACCCTTATAATTTTAGACCCTTATCGTTGGTTATGGGCCTTGAAACTTGAACCTCAATGGTGCTGACCCTTGAAAATGATAACAGTTAAATTTTTGACCCTTAATATTTCTGACCCTTAGACTAGTCGTACTATCTACTCTCTACTGTTGTAGAGAGTAGATAGTTGGGATCGGATGCGTGGTGGGGGCTACTCTCTACTCTCTACGCGTCTAGAGAGTAGATAGTTGGCGGTAGGTGCGAGGTGGGGGCATTCAGACCCTTATTTTTTTTAGACCCTCATCATTCCTCATGACCCTAAAAATTTGAACCTAAATGGTGCAGACCCTTGAACATGTAGAGTGAAATTTTAGACTCTTAAAATATCTGACCCTTAGACTAGTCGTACTATCTACGCTCTACTGTTGTAGAGAGTAGATAGTTGGGATCGGATGCGTGGTGGGGGCTACTTTCTACTCGTCTAGAGAGTAGATAGTTGGCGGTAGGTGCTTGCTGGGGGCATTCAGACTCTTATTTTTGAGACCCTTATCATTCCTCATGACCCGTGAAACTTGACCCTCAATAATGCTGATCCTTGAAAATGATAACAGTTAAATTTTTGACCCTTAATATTTCTGACCCTTAGACTAGCCGTACTATATACTCTCTACTGTTGTAGAGAGTAGATAGTTGGGATCGGATGCGTGGTGGGGGCTACTCTCTACTCTCTACGCGTCTAGAGAGTAGATAGTTGGCGGGAGGTGCGAGGTGGGGGCATTCAGCCCCTTATTTTTTAGACCCTTATCGTTCTTCATGACCCTAAAAATTTGACCCTAAATGGTGCTGACCCTTGAACATGTTTAGAGCGAAATTTTAGACTTAAAATTTCTGACCCTTAGACTAGTCGTACTATCTACTCTCTACAACAGTAGATAGTAGATAGTACGGCTAGTCTAAGGGTCAGAAATATTGAGGGTCAAAAATTTGACTCTTATCATTTTCGAGGATCAGCACTATTGAAAGTGATGTTTCAAGGGTCATGAGGAACGATAAGGGTCTAAAAAATAAAGGGTCTGAATGCCTCCACCAAGCACCTGGCGCCAACTATCTACGCTCTAGACGAGTAGAGAGTAGCCCCCACCACGCATCCGATCCCAACTATCTACTCTCTACAACAGTAGAGAGTAGATAGTACGACTAGTCTAAGGGTCTGAAGGTTTAAGGGTCAAAAGTTGCACTTTTCAATATTTTCAAGGGTCAGAATCATTGAGATTCCCAATTTAAGGGTCTGAAATTATAAGGGTCACAAAGATCCAATTAAAATATTTCAAATGAAATCAGAGTATTTTCCGCTGAAAACATTCCAGGGTCCAAAAGTTTGAGCTCCGGGAGTTCAAACAGGTCTCAAGTACAAGGGTCAGTCGGTTGGAGGCTCAAATTTCTCAAGGGCCATAGTTAATAAGGGTCAGCATATCCCTCGCCTCAGCTATCTACTCTCTCAAAGCATTGGAGAGTAGACAATCTGCCCTGTCACCCCAACTCTCTACCCATTCTCTACTTGCTCTCTAATCGTGGAACAAAGAGAGAGTTGGACTCTCCACTGGGTCCGCTAGGGATATGCCCTAGACATTTCCTCACATCACCGTAAAAACCATAGACGCATGGTAAAATTCATAGACGTATGGTAAAAACCATAGACGCATGGTAAAATTCATAGACGCATGGTAAAAACCATAGACGTATTGTAAAATAAGCCTTAGCTGCATTGTAAATGTTTCCTTGGGTGCATTGTAATTACCATATACCGTGTGTCTAGACACTGCCAAAAACTATAGCATCCAGGCTCTACCGGCAATCGTTAGTGGACATTCGGAACTTATGGGCAAGGATATGGGGAGATGGATAGACCATCGGGGATTGCGTTGACCACGAGTGGCAGAATTGCTAACTGGGTGTTGATAATGTGAAGTGTTGGCGTGGCGAGGTTTTTGATTGAATCTGTGATCAAGAGGACTGTTTCTTTGTTGAATCGGGCGATGTTTTAAGATTTTACATGTTCGTTGTGTCTTATGAAGCATAACATTGTAATAATTTTGTATTTGGTTGTGATAAGGGCTTGCAACAATCTCATTTGCCATATAAAATATAATAGGAAGAAAAAACTAACAGTTGTAGACTGATTAAGTTGAAAATTAACTCTGTTCCATCAGAGCCTACATTTTCGCTGGAAGAGATCGCAGTGTGCGATACAATGACTAGAATTGTTGAGAAACATCTTCTGGACAAGACTTTCTACATGTAAATCTGTCGTCGAGATTAGAATAAACTTAGTCAGGGAGTGGTCGTGGTTTTTTATGAGCTGGATAGTGAGACTGATGTTAATGTTAATGTGATGATTCCTCTAATTTTCCCTCTCTCAATCATAGAAGAGATTATATGCCATATTTCCCAAAAAATTATCGGGTATTGTTATTATTGTCAGTCATGATCAGACATCTTCAAAATTACTCGTAGAATTGCATGTAAAAAATATTGAAATTCGCAAAAACCACCAATTGAAATGAAGTTTTTGTAAATTTTTGCTTTCCAGATTGAAGCAAACTATTGATTTTTTTTATATCGTATGAATTCATTTGAATGAAATTTTCAATTTTCACGAGTTTGAAAATTCAAGCTGCAAGGCAAATATCAATGATCGCCTCATATTTTACAACAACGAGAGTTGCAATAACGTTGTAACGAAAATACCACAAATAAGTTGACAGTATTATAATTAATTAATTCATAATTCATAATTCATTCATAAGAATTGAATCTCTAATCAGTTTTAATCAAATACAGTTACTTTCCTACAATTTGTTTTATACACTTGTATAATTTAATTTTAAATATGACAAGTTGATAGTAGCTGATGATCGGAGTAGAATCAATCCACGATCTACCATGATTTAATTTCCCATTCGACTTACTCGGCTCCATACCTGTAAAAAAAAAATTAACATTAGTAAATATTTCCTTGGACAGTATGAGACACTGATACTTTCGTCTATTAAAAATTTAATTGTAGTAATGTTCAATTTCCATAACAAAAGATAAATTTCATGAATGATCTGATGCCAGAAATGGAATTCAAATTCAGAAATATTCAAAAATATTTCTTTTTCCAATGTCTGAATGCTCAAGATGACAAATTTTATAATAAATGAGTAAGAAAATAAAAATGAGCTGGTCTTCGAATTTTCAATTAATTTCCAATGAAAAACGTAATTTTATGTATGTGAAAATTGAGAAATAAAATCTTACATTGGATTGGAGTAGAGATAAGAAAAATATATTGTTAATTTTCGGTTAAAATTTGGCGTTATCGATCTCACCTCGATGTATTTATCGCATTGAAATTGAGTCCGCTATTGGATTAAATTCATCTTCAGTCTTTCTCACAATCAGTAGATTCTGTCTCGTCGAACCTGTAAAATAAAATAGAATTTTCATTTTACACTTTACAATTAATTATAAAATAAAATTAATGAGGCATTTATCCCCGGAAAGAGTGAGTTTAAGAGGAAGTTTGAGGGGAACTTTTTTGCAACTAAAAAAATGTCCAATTTGGAATTATTTTCGACACTTTCACTTATCATCACTCATTATCAAGATAATTTTACAATTGACAAATTACCTTTTTTTTGTGCTGCGAAACAGCGGTTCATTTTATATTTGTTTTTTTTTCCAATGATTTTTTTTTTGCAAATTATAATTTTTAACTTCCCGACCCGAAGGGAGGAAGTTATTGTAATGACCCCGAAAATCGAATGTGGAAATTTAAGCATTTCTCCACGTTTCATGACCTTTGGAACCACTTCTGACCCTTTTCAGGTACCTGTCTGTATGTGTGGATGTGTGTATGTGTGTGCGTACGTCTGTGACAAAAATTTTGTGCCACGATTCCTCCTGAACAAACGATGCGATTTGACTTTTTTTTTTTTAATCGCTGTATTTTCATGTGACTTGAACCTGATTAGATTATGGAGACGATCGTCTCAGCGTTTCTCCAGTTTTTTCCAAAAAACATTTGGAAAAAAGTCGAAAATTAGCGTTTTTTTGTAAACGAGACCATTTCTCCGTGCATAACGATGTGATTTCGAGTTTTTTTTGTTAGAAACGATGAATCTTGATATAACGCACAAATCAAGGAATACTCGAAGACATTCAATCAGCAGTTCACTAGCCTTTTTTGAAATCGATATACATTCAAGAAACAATTTTACTTTTCTGATAAATTACATCTTTTGTCGATGCGGAATACGGCGATGTTAGTGCATGGGAGTGTGTGTGAGTGCGAGTACACGCACGGATTTTCTTGTCTTCTATGGGTATTTCCTCGGAGAAATGTGAGAAAAAGAGTGAATAAATACATAATAAAACAAAAATTAATGAAAGAAAAAACAAATGGTCGGGAAGTTATTGGTGCGACCCGTAATGGGTCACATCCAATTCCACCAACCCCTACCGGTCATACCCTAAAGAGGGAGCGCGCGACCGGGCTTGATTTATAATTTTTTCCTTCGTCGTCTCATCTTTTTTTTAGATTCGCTCGCAGTAAAAAAAAATGCAATTTTCTCATTCTCAGCAAACCAAATGTTTACTTTTATTATTGTCATTATTGAGCTTAACACTGATGTCGTCGAAATTGAGTATTGAAAATCCGCCCGATTCGGTTGTTTCCGCCCCGCACCAACGTCAACGCTGAAGCATGAACTGAAATTACAAAGGCACGAACCCACCCATTCATTTCTGGCCTATACTCCGTGCAACACTCTCAACAGAGATTATAGGGAAGATGAGCAGGGCCAATGTAAAGTGTTCAAGAGCAAAATTCGTAGCGGTGGCGCATGGACTACGATGGAGCGTACGGAACTGTTGGTATGGTAGGGCCAGAGCATAAATTTGTCAATAACCGGAAAGGGGTTCTCAATGCGGTAGCTCCTCGTATTTTGTAATAATTGTCAGGAATGTAAAATCGAACATATTATAATCAATAGTATAATGAATGCAGAATCTAATGATCTAAGTCTTTTCCTTTTTCTCGACATATTTATTATTGACACGGAGGTAAAAAAATTCTTCTTCTGTTCAATGTGGTTATGTCCTCTCACTCTAGAAGAGGCAAGCACCAAGGTAAAAAAATTCATAGAAAATCCCAGCGCTGTCACTGGAAAATTATAGTTTTCCAGTGATTCTATTGAATAATTGTGCAGATTTGGTTTTTTCTTACTATAGTAATTTTCGATTATATATATTTATTCCCCCCCTGAGTGAGAAAGGAATATGTATCGCGCTCGCTCCCACTCATTGTCGTCTCCGTCGCGTTGGCACGTGCCCGTCCTCCGCCAAACTTAACGAGTGCGAGTGAGAAAGAAAATGGAGGAGGATAGAGAAAACATTCCAACTCGTTTCAACGTTTGGAACGTTTTCGTTGTTCTTCAGCGATCTACACATAATGGGATTAATTCAATAATAATAGATTAATGAATAAGATTTTTCGCAGATTATTGCGAGATTTAGATGAATGGTTTGCCTCCTTCAGTGACCATAAAAAATTGTCTCCAATCGACAATATCTCCCGATGGAATGGAACGATGTGAATGAATCAAGTATCAATTTGAATCTTTAAAAAATTAATCGAGAGTGAAAAAAAATCCGGGAATTCCACTCTGACATTTCACTACTGTCTGTATTTACCGAGAAAAAAAAACGTTGTTCCTAGGAATCGATGTGTCTTTTTTAGGCAGCTGCATTTCTGAAATGCAATGAGCAAGCAATGTTAAAATTAAGTCATTTTGTAAAAAATTTCTAGTGACATGATCCTGAAAAT